>NW_015150897.1:549987-557769 GCF_000732505.1 Cyprinodon variegatus | reverse complement strand
TTATATGGACACTGCAATGTAAGTAGAACAGAAGTGGAAAAACAGAAAAAAGGAGAAAAGATTAAAGAAAACGGAGATAAAAGGGAGATAATGATAAAACATTTTCAGTCTGCTTCATCACCTGCAAAGAGATGTAAAAAAAAAAACAGCACAACCAACAGACATGGTACGAGACATACAATAAAGTAACACCTAGATACTATCGCTGAAGTAGTAGAAGTAGTACTAATTCAACAATAAACTTTTTAAACTATCAAGGGATTTTAGAGAGAAATGTTCTGCCTGGTTTCAGAAAGCTTTGACTTATTCACAGGTCACAGGGTCAACGGCTTAATGACCTAAATCTGACTGGTAAAACACAGAAGAATGGCCAAGAAGGAAGAATTGCACTATTTTAGAGTATCTTTCTATGAGCCCTAACAAAGATCCTATTGAGCATCTTTGGAAGGAGCAGAAACCTGCCCTCTGGAAAAGGTACTTAGAACCCTGAGTCAACTGGAGCAGTTTTCTCATGCGGAGTGGGATCATTTGATTGAAGTGATTTCCTTACAAGGTTCTGCAACAAAGAATGTATTCCATGGTACCATCATTTCTGTCCAGGCGTTTGTCACAAGATTGTTTTTTTTTTTGTCTGTTGAAGCTTGTTCGATAGGCAATGTTGGTTGTTTATTTTCTTTCACTTTTTATGTATCATTAAATTTGTCAGTATCTTGTCAGTATTTTTCAGTATACCCGTAGTATTATCTCAATGAGCATTGTGGGGTTTTGTATTAAAGAAGAGTAACCCGCATTTTGTGCACATCTGTAAATATAGTTAACCTCACCCACAGCCAATCAGTGAGTAGCAGTGTATTCACTACACTTTTCATTCCTGCACACTTCCAATGGAACCTGCTACTTAACAAATGCCAAGAAAAAAAGTAACTAGATAAAAATAATGTGATAAACAAGGTTGCATTTCTAGGTGGAGTCGATCAAGATGAAGCAAAGCAAATGGCAAAGGGTCTAAACTGAAAAAAACATGGCAGAACTGCAACATTACGAAAAACTGGAAACCTTACCAAGATTTATGAAATACAATAGGAAGAAAACTTAGACAACATTCAACATAAAGCACAACTCATGGGATTCCTCAGATATTTTCTGATTCATTACAAAGGAATTGCATTCTCACATAGTGGTGGATCGGTGGTTGTCAAAGTGGGGGCATGTTTTCTTAATCCCACTTTGGGAGGCAGGAGAACCTGCCTCTTTGCCCACACCCCTTCTTTGGTGGAACATATTAGGCTGTTCCCACTCAAGCTTGCACTATCCATAGTGCTGAACAGGGCCGTACACAGGGCCCAAAAAATACTGGGGTCAAGAGTCTGTCACTTCTCGGTGGGCTCAGCAGCGTGCTCCTCAGAAATTTTTTTTCATTTCATTATTTTAAATCTGGCAATATTCAGAGTGTTAAGGAGCAAAAGCAATATTATTATTATTGGGGTAATGTTGGCCTAGTGGTTAGAGCAGTGCGCTTGTGCTCTGAAAAGGTTGCAAGTACTGTACCCAGTTTGATCCCCACAGACTGCACTCTGGGTCCCTGAGCAAGACTCTGAACCCCACACTGTTCCCAGAGGGCCACACAATGGCTGCCCACTGCTCCCCAAGGGGATAAGTTAAATGCAGGGGTAAATTTATCCAATGTGAGATCAATAAAGTTCGATTTGTTATAAAAAATTTAATTAGGACTTTTGAAGAGGCTAGACAGTGCATCCTATGTTACCTCTTCCCTCCCAGAGATTTCAAGCTTAATAAACTTGGAAACTTGATTTTTATGTTATCTTCTATCTAAGACATTCCAGTACATTTGAAATAAGTTGCTTCATATTCAATTCAGTATTTAAAATAGAAACCCAGCCCTATTGCGCTGTTATGTTGATAATAATGCCTAATCTGTTCACTCTTGTTATGGAAAGCCAGCTTTTAAATATATTTCTATTATAATTTTACACAATACTTCAATTATCATGCAATAAACATTTGAGTCTCTTGTCACTGATCCTCTTGCTGCTTGGCCCGAAGAGGAGGTTGTTTTGCTCCCTATCCTGCTTTCTGTTTAGTCAACACAGTCAAATACTATAATGATAGAAATGAAAACAATCTGCCATTTAAACAGCATATTTCAAAGACTTTTATCAATTATTTCAACACGTTAACATGAAACATAATGAAATTTGTTTTTTATTTTTGCAGGTTCCAGAGGAGACCAAAGTTAAAGTATGAAACAGTAAAAAGAGCTATAAATAAGTTGGTGTATAAATATTAAATAAGATAAAATATTAATATTTAAGCAATTATATCAAATACATAAATATAAGAGTCTACAAAATAACAAGAGTTGAAAATAATTACGGTACATTCTGAGGCTTTTTGATGGACCATTATAGTGACAATTGAATTAAGGGCAAGTTACCACAGAAAATTATTAGTTTTAAATATTAACAGGATGTTTTATTTTGTTTCTGCGCACAACTTCTGTCCTGCGCCAACTGCTTTGTGCTGTCTTGTTCACTGGAAAAACGATCTACAAATAAATAAAAATGTCTTAAATTAACCTTATTTACCCTTAATTTGAGTAAGTAAATGAGAGGCCAATGGAATTGGTGTTTTTAATCTTAAAATAAGATAATTAGATAATATGCACTCAAAATAAGACAATGCAATTGTTTTTTCTCATTTTAAGTGTAAATTGTCTTCCTCCATTGACAAAATGTCTCATTTACCTCCTCAATCCAAGAACAAATGCACTTATTTTAAGGAAAAATGTCTTATCTAGATTTCGATCTATTCCAGTGTTGCGTTTGCTTCAGCATCCAGCAGAAATATAATCGTTTATCATCCACCATAGAGAAATCAACGCTGAAACGTTTAATTTTCAGTTCAAAATGTCGCTAACATATCAACCTCATATTCTCCATGTTGTGAAGGAGTATTGTAGAAAGCTAATGCTATCATCTGACTGCAAAAAACATCTACGACGATATGAATTTAGCAAATCAGGCTAATACAAATATGAAGTCTAGAGACCAATGGCACAAAACCTGCTGAATTCTGCTTGAAAAAAAACAAACATTTTCTTTCAGTATTACATCTCAAGTTGTACATCTAGGCAGGAAAAGGAAGCCATCCCCCAAAACTAGCCTGCAACAAGCTGAAAATCTACAAGGGGATCTGAGAAAGGCTTTGCATAGCAGATGTCCTCACAATCCGACAGATTAGAAGAGTTTCTACTAAAATGAGTTAGCAAATTATGCCAAGTTCTGTTAGACAACTGTGCAAAGAGACCAAGTGCTCTGGTATAAAATAAAGATGCTTGAAAAAAACATTAGTTAAAAGGGCTACATAGGCTTGTTTTTATTCATCTTTTACTTGTTGTAGAAATATGTCATTTTACTGTGAGCTTGTTGGTCGACAGATTCTGTAATGGAAAGCTGCCAAATTAATCAGTTTTTTAGCCTGAATTTACCTATATGAAGCAAAACAAAGTGGCATTTTTTTCTGTTGCACAGGACATTATGCTGCATTAGCAGCTTTTAACCATCATTCCCTTTTAAAAGAGACTTTTATTAAGTTTTGGCCTGTGTTTTTAACCCAAACATCTGTGATCCTATGTGGAGATAGTTGAGTCTGAAGTCTGAATTAGTCCGTCAGATCCACTTTGACTGATTAATCTTCCACCATGAATAGATTACCTTGATAAAACTTTTTCAAATTGCCACAGCAACTTTAAAGGTGGCTTATCTCAGTGCATTGTAGGTCTTTTAGTTGTTTGGAGTATTTACAAAGCTTTGTTTTGGGCTGCTCTATAAAGCTTGGAATGCTAATTCTGACATTTTTAATTGAAAAGATTCCTGGATGGGAAGCGAAACGTCTTAAAACTTTGAAACAAAGTTCAGTGGATTTTTTTTTTGGACCGATACATTATAACTCTGACTGCCCTTTGTAGGATGTATTAAGATTTTCTAAAAGCTCATAAATGTTCAATGGCCCGTGCTTATATGGAACTTAATCGCGCCCAAGGCCTAAACGAGTGTCATACTTCATTCATTCATTCTCTCTGACCCCGCACAGCAGGATAGGCAGGTATAATGTCTTGCTCATGGACACAAGATGGACAGGGATTTGGATCAAGCCAGCAATCCACTGGTTACAGGACAAATCAATACCTTCTGAGTAAGTATCATCTGAGCTTACTGCAGTCAAGGAAATTATAAGAAAATATTAGCAATGCTTTTGCCTTGTGTCCACAGTGGACAGGTTAACAAACTCTTGCATCTCTGTGGCTGAAGAACTCCAATATAACAAGACCTGCAATTTTTTTGCAAAGTTATTTTCTGAGAAAATGCAAATGATTAGAAACCCAGTTTATACATCCATATGAACCAGAGTACCAGTGCTGTCCAAAAGTTAGAATTTACTGTTAAAATATACGTATTCTGCCTAATAAACAAATTGTAGAAGAAATTGTTCAGCAACTGAGTGCCACCTCATGTTTTGATGCTTAACCAATGTTTTATTAAATGTATTATTTGTTTTACAGCCTGGTGTGATTGAAATAAACATTTCCCGTATGGTTATCCCATAAGAACAGCAATTATCAAAACATTGTATAAAAAGAGAGGCTTAAAAATTTTGTAGAGCAGAACAAACTATAACATCCACTTCATAAGTAAGATTATTAAAAGGTTCTTTTAAACAGTTAAATCACTTTTAACAATGAACAGGTGCTTTGATGTTATCTAGTCAGGTTGCTCTACCAACCAGAGGACTGCCCTAAAAAAGATGTTTAATTACATCTGTAAAAATTCAGGTTGTGGAAGACCACAATGTTGGCATTATTGGACCTCAGTCCAGCATTTGCCACTGTTGTTAATTAGAGCCTCTGGAAAATTTGATAAGCCTTTCTGGTTCATCACATGACTGGTTTAGATCCTGAATGAAGGACAGAGATTTTTGTGAGACGGGAATTTACATCAGAGACCTCAAAAATCAAAAGTGGGGTTCCTCAAGGCTCCGTTTTAGGGGCCCATATTCAATATCTACATGCTCCCTTTAGCTCATATTATAGCAAATGGTTTAACCTGTGCAGATTGGACTCACCTGGTAAGGCATAGCAGAACAAATACATGACATAGAAAGGACTTGTTGACTTCAGGTCCCCTATCTCTGCATGGAAGAAATAAGTACATGGATGTGTCAGAATTTTCAATGTGGTAAGATAACTTACAATTAAAATGTATGCAAAGGTGTCTTAATTTGTAATTATAAGTCAACAAATGTAAAGGCATAACATTTTTATTTATTCCTTGTTGTCAACTCATACATTACATGTGAACTCAAATGCTTTATCCATGGTGAATAGAAGTTTTGAAGTTACAAAAGCAAATTACAAAGTTACAACTTTGACCCAATACACATGCAAATCACAAATTTATGAGTATAATTTAATTTAGCAATGTACAAATCAAATTTACGAATTAAAAATCTGAACTTCAGATAAACCGTAGGCTTCTCACCAGCGGGTGGTGGTGATGCACCTGAAAGTTGTTTGCCAGCCACCATTAAACAAGAAGAAGACAATTGAGCTAACGTTATACTACGAATATGTCAGCTCTGTCCAGGTGTGGCACACTTTATGCGATCTAGGGCTATCTTCCTCTAACCTGCTGCTTTTACCCCTCTTATTAGACCCACCCACCCACCGCCTCTGCTAACTCCCTTGCCCTATATGCCAAAAATCTTCATTGGTTAGTGTTGCTAAAACATAACTTATCTATGATATTTCATATTTTTTAAAGATTGTTATGTCCACAAGGGCACAACATATTGGAGGACACAATAAAAAAAAGATTTATTTTTATTTATTCTGTTTTTTAACTCTCTTTAAAAAAAACTCTTTTCTCAAGACAGCTGTGGGGATGGTCTGTAGAGAAAAAACAAAACAAAAAAAAAACCAGAATTAAATATCCTCAGTTCCGAGTCCAAGAAAAAAAACCAAAGAAAAAAAAAAACCCCAAAGTATTAACAGAAAGTTGGACCTGGTAAGCCGATCAAAAATAACAAAACAGTACAGCAGAGGGCCAACCCTATACAGGGCCGTCGGAGCCCCTTCTAGTCCTGGACTACAGCAAAAATAAACTACTAAAGAGAAATAAAGAATTGAAAACAGGACAACCGCTCCCACCAGGCCAAAATCACAACGAAAACAGCATGCAACAAAGGCTAATAAAAATACCTTATGGCAGGTCGGAGGTGTCAGCTGCGGCTTACAGCAACTGGAGACAGGTGTCGCTCCTCTGTGGTGGAAATGAATGAGTGAGCATAAGGGCAGGGCACGCTCCCAGATCAAAACCTAGCCTATTTATAGGCGGTCCAACAGCCACTAATTAACCAGGCCAAAATATTTAACAAAAAAGTATCCAAACTCCAAAACATACTAAACAAAAATTCATTAAACTAAAGTCAATATTAAACCATCTAGAAAGAAGAATTAAAAAAAATTGTTATGTGCCCAAAGCAAAAAACATTAAGTTTTTTATCACCTGTTATGAAATTTTAAAACTGTGAGTCCGAGCAGCATTCGATCTCAAAGCAGCCAAAGGGATTTTTTAATTTTTTTTTTTAGTTAAGCCAGAATACATTTTTATTAGGAAACAAAATGACAGGATCACACTGATACATTAAGATAGGATGAAGTAAGGAATGCTCCATAGAGGTATTGTGGTTAGCTTTAAAAAAAAATAAAAAACTTTCTGATTTGGCCCTGAGAAGTTTTGTTAAATCATTCAGCACTTGACCTCCTTATGTAGCTTCCAGCTTCCTCATGTAGCTGCAGTCTCTTTGGATGGTTAGCCTCCAGAGCTCTCTTTTAGATACACCACTCCACTCTGAAGCTAAGATGGCAAACGGTTTTTATTAACTGTTATCTTACCCCCTAATTTTCTCTAACTGAATTAAAAACAAAACTTAGGTAACAACATTTGTACCAAAGGAGGAGTTTCACAATTGGCACACAACTTCAGCTACTACAGCTAGAAACTACTGATTATGGCCAAAATCATGGTGTCATGATAGACTCAGACGTGAACCTTCAGAGGCACATACAGTAAAGACAGTGTCTAAGTCAACCTTTTATCACCCAACGGACATTTCCAGGATTAAAATGACTGTCCAAGTAAGATCTAAAAAAAATTGTACTCACACTTTTATATTTAGAAGAATTGATTACTGCAACAGTGTCTTTATAGGTTTGCCCAAAACGTCCATCAGAGAGCTGATCCAACAGCTTTAGATCAGGGAGGAGGCTGCGCAGAGAGACTTACCCTAAACATAACCCTAACCCAAAAACAGCAGTTCCCCTTGTGGGGTCCAGGTATCGTGCCCCACAAGGAGCGGTAAGTCTCAACAAGATACCATTTTCCCTAAAAATGGGCCCCACAATGTTTTAAAAACAAGAGCACATAGACACAAACAGGGGTGGACTGGGACAAAAAAATCGGCCCTGGCATTTTGGACTAGACTGGCCCACCACATTCTTTTTGGTGTACTGAATGTGTATACCAACTGTGCAATACCACTGTGCAATACCTTGAGGCCAGGTTAGTGGAAATTAGTGAGAGTGGACACCTAAAATGCTTCCAAAATCTTAGTTTGTTAACACTGTAAAATGTAAACTCCACCACAGCACAGCAACAATTCTTAGATGAGAGAGAGAGAGAGAAAGAGAGAGAGAGAGAGAGA
>NW_015150897.1:546324-548582 GCF_000732505.1 Cyprinodon variegatus | reverse complement strand
TATATTAATTTATTGCTCGAGGATTGAACCACTGCCGTTTCCAGGATGCAAAGCTTTGAGTGGTAACTAGGTGACTGCCAGAGACTAACCCAGAGAAACTCATCGGACTGATCCAATCAGCTCTCTGATCAACCAGTCGCCTGGAACGCTGATTGATCAGAGCATCGCTTTGGACAGATATGCTGCACAGGTTTCACCAGCAACCTCCTCCCTACACTCCGCTCTCTCTTGTTCCTGGGCAATCGCAGTAGTTCTAATCCGCACATGATGCACAAATTATTGTATTGCCTGCTCGCTCTTACTCGCATTAAAAAACACCACCTCCCAGAGTCTAAAATCCTGATAATGTATCAGACTCACGGGCATCCGTAAACAACTATCGATATCAGGGAGATTCCCGGAACTTCAGGGAGACTTGGGATGTCTGCATTAAATAGTTTGGGGCTCTGAAAACTACGGCTTACCGCAGGTTCTACTACTGCAGCAGCCGCAATGACATGTTCACTGCTCGGTTCGCCGTCGCCTTCACTACAACCACCGCCACCATCATATTTAACATCAGACACTGTAGCAGATGAAGGGCCTGGTGTTGGGTACATGTCAGTCAGTTTGACACATTTCGCAGCGTCCGTTTGAAGAACTCGTTTCTTTGGGTTTCTTAACCATTACTACTGTGAACACTGCTACACAAAGTTCCAATGGAGAGTGAAGGTGTTTTTCTACTTTATGATTGGCCTAGCCCTTTAGACTGTCAGGGATGATAACCAATGGGCTGTAGTAGCCTGTGGTAAGGGCCGGATGATCGGAACAGACTCTTGCGCTCCTGATTTTATTTTTCTTCATGCATTATGCAAATGCAAATATAATGTTTTAATAATAATAATAATACATATTATTAATATACATGTCGGGTCTGCCGGCCCAAACAGCACAGCAAATGCCCGGTACGCCCGATTACCAGTCCATGCCTAGACACAAACAGACAATATAAACAGCTGGAGAAATCTGAGTGAAAACAAATGGAGATATTATAAAAATCCTACAAAGCTCTACTAAAGTGTGAAGTTTTCCAAGTGAAGAAAATGAGTACAAGACAAGATAAATCAGGGAAGGTTCAGTGGGTGTGTGTATGTGTGTAGAAAAGTTGACCATATTCTTTAGCTCAGTTTTGAATTCCAAAGTGACATTAAACATTCACTTCCCCTTTTAAAAAATACATTAAAACACAAAAGTGCCTAGCACTACTGCCACAAACTTTATTTTCAACCTGAATTGCTAAATAGCTTTAGTGTGAAATAATTTAACTCATGATAGCATTTCTTTGTTATGCAGTTTGTTGCTTTATTATCAAAAGGTTACATGAATCTGGGCTGGTCAAAGTATGCAGTCTGAGTGCTGTAAAAATGTCAGCATAAAAACACAGTGTTAACAGCCCAAAATAATACAACAGTTGTGTAACTTCAATATATTTATTTTCAATGCCTGTATGGGTGTTAAATATTTTTATTTCATCAGATAATATTTGGACTGCCATATATTGTCGATGAACACACTGTCAAGACTCGGAACCGATGACCCAGAATTCAGGCAAGGCAGACAGTGGAATAGGTTAAAGTGTTCATTTAAAAAACGCGGGTCTGCAGAAGCAGCAGCTAGGGCATCTATCACAGGGACGTCTATAGGAGAGAAACACAGGTTAGTGACCACGATAATCTGACGGAGCTTGATTATTAAAGTGGAGTCACTAACCAGGTTTGACAGAGTCTTGTGTGATTGACTTTCACCGCTGTCACTTCTGAGAGGCTCCTCACTTTACAAACATCTGATGAGCCACTGAATAGGCTCTGTGATTGGATGGTCAAACTCGCTGAAGGTAGTTATATTAAAAAATACTTGCATCCCCTGCACTTTTCAAATCAAATTTGAATGCTTTGATTCTGAGGAGTGTAGATCAAATAGCTGATATTTGTCAGGAGTGAAAGAATAAGCCCACGAGTCTACAGTGTTGTGTCAAAGAGTTTGGCCCATTCCTAATTTTTTCTTTTTTTTCACATTTTACCCTCATGTGTTTGAGAACATTGATATAATTCAGTTAAAGATAACACAGTTTGACAAAGCACTGTTGTTGTTAGGTTTCTGTTATGTTTTTCTTTTGCTCCTTGATTTCTAGTGTTTAGTTTTCTTTTCACCATGTTTCTTTATCCTAGTTATTTGATTATTTGTCATGATGGGTCTCTGAGTTAAGCCCAAAATGCAGA
>NW_015150897.1:515673-544891 GCF_000732505.1 Cyprinodon variegatus | reverse complement strand
AAAATGAATGGTTTCATTTATCACAGCAAGTCTTTCAGGTCATAAAATAGCCCCAGACCATCTTATTAAAACTGTTCTATTCTACAGTTGGCTTGATGTTATTTTTCTTTAATGTGTTATTACTTCTACTCTAGATTTAAAAAGACACACAGGAGCCAAAAAGTTGCATTTTTGCCCAGTTGACCCCAAAGAATATTTTCCCAAAAGTCTTGGGGAAAAAAACTGAGATAATGGAATGACCAGATGGACTAAGGAAGGTCCTAAGTATTCAACCAGACACAAATGTGAATGTTTTTTGGAATTATGTCCTATGGATAACTGCACGCCATCAGCAAGAGGAATAGGAACCACTGGAGAGGGAGAGGGTTAGTGGCCAGGAAGAGTTTAACAATTTCAAAAAAACTCACAGATAGAGCCACTAACCTTCTCAGGATTCTGAAGAGGAAGAGGAGGCAAGACAGACTGGTTATTAGTTATCCCCACAGACAAACAAATCTTGGGATGAGGCTTGAATTGCTGGTGAAATGGGTAAATCAGGTAACAGAACAACAATGCTTGCCATTGTTTTACTTCCATCATCTGTTTTGACTAGCAATCAAAATGCTTACATGTTACTCCAAGGAGTCAACTACCAGTGCTGGATCGTGACTTGCTGTGCTGCGTGTGTGATAGAAACAGATGTAATTGATGAGTGCTTCAGCGTTAGCATTTAGCCGCTCTAATTATGGCTGAATGGGGCGGTTAGCATTGGCTATTTTTATCCCATGATTTTAAGATAAACTGTTACCTGTATTTCTCAGATTTTTTGGGTACAAATGTACTTGATATAAATAGCATGTGCCGCAATATATTACACGCCTTATGGGGTCTTTTTTTCAATAAGCTACACTTTATGTCTCAAGGTGCCACCTTCATTCAGAAGTTGCATCATACTGGGTGATTAATTTAATAAATTGATAATATTAGCTGTTCTATTGCTGCTGATGATAATTATTTGCATAGTAATAATTCTGATCTCTTGAAATATGACTCTTTATTGTACTAAACTATAATACAATGACTTTGAAGAAGTTAATTTGATTCAGGCTTATACAGAGGTCCTCATTTCTATTTAGGAAAGTTGGCGGAGTCTGACTTGATGGTGAGGTAGAGAACTTAATCTACTGAAAGGAAATGTCGACTCCAGGAGCTTCCAACCAAAAAAACCTCAACCTTCTTCTGCTCCGGCTAGTAGGCTCTTGTAGCCACCCATCAATTTTGCTTGTACTTTTGTCTACAGGGCTGCTTATCCATTTATCCGATCTGTTACTCTGGGAAAGTGAGTTTTTGCACTTCTGAGGACGTAAGGTGCCCCTGTGAATCATTTTTTTCTCTGCTTGAAAAAGATAGAGTAACTGCTGCTGCATTATATTTTTATGTTTTTTTTTACCTGTGTGTTTTAATCCCTCACACCTACATGGGACAGTCTGAGTTTCACTTAAAACACTCAGCTAACTTCATATATAACATCAAGCACACAAAGAATTCTTGAGTATTAAGACAGTATAATAATCCTTACAACTTTTATTTAAGTATTAATAGATGTTAGCAAGTAGGCATGAGATGCCCCAGACTTTTAAGGACCCTTTTGTAACTTTGGTTTTGGTTTTGACACAGATATGTTATTTTTTTACACCCCTTGTGATCTCCATCTACCTTCTTGGATACTAGTAATTGATGCAGTAAATACACTTTTTTAAGTCCTCCTTCTTTAATAACAGCTTCCAGTGAAAAGAAGCAACTAAACGTTCTCTCCCACTGAAATTAGCAGTTTAACCTAGGGTTTCAAACATGGATTGACTAGCTAAATATTGGCAAAAAAAAGTTGGGTCTGGTGTTCCCACTGCATGCCGATCAGAGCCAAGGCGTTTTTGAACACAGATTGGTTGCAGTGTCATTTGACCCAGGTCAGTGAGCTGTTTCCACTGCCACTAAAACTCTATTTTTGCCAGGTTTAAACAGGTTTTTTGGCCAGTAGGAACGAGTTCTTGGTCTTGCTCTTACAGCAGATATGGGGTTTCTACTGACAACATCTTGATATTTTCTGTTAGGACCCCATTGATGTTAATTGCTGAATTTAAAAATTTCACCCTTTCTTGTCACAATTATATTTAACATCTACCAGTTGGAAATACTATTATGGGTCTTATTTAAGAGCTTATATGGTGCAACTATAAGCGTGTAACTATGTAAAAATATTTGACCTTCATTTGAATCATGCATAAAAGTGGTATTTTGCATGATTCATGCATCTCTGCATTAGTTCTACTATCTGGCCATTAGCCCCTAAGAAAATTAGTAGTTAGAGACACACTACACGAGTGTTCCCCCCTCCAAGTAGCACCTGTCTTAACCAGGTTGTAAACGCAACTCATTTTGATCGGATGATTCTGACTCAAAGTTATGAATAAGTGACTCTTTAGCAACTTAATCTGCACAGGGCAGCAACCTTTTTTTTAGCTAGTTTCAAAGTCACTTTAAGAGGTCAGAATTTGTTTAGACTTCAAAAGTTAAAACATCATGAAATGGGTGGCACCCAGGTGGGCAGAGGCGGCTTTTCTTTAAAGGAAGTGTTTTTTTTACTTTGGGGTTGGAAGAAAGAAACTTTATTTATAACAAATTAAAACCCACATAGTGCTTATTTTATTATTTAATCCTATAATTGCCTATACTGTAGGTGACTTTCTAAGGCTTAAAAACAGAATAATAATCTATTTAATAATAACTTTAATATGTGCTATCTAAGCTTACATACAATTCAAATAAATGAAAATCAAAATGCGTAGTTCTTAAGAAAGGATAAATTAATATGTAATATGTTACTTATTTAATTTTTATGCTCCCTGTTAGTTCAAGTGAATTGAACAATAAAATAACATATTTCTTCACAGAAACTGTCTAAATGAAACCTATTGTATAAAAGTAAAATATCAATAAAGAGAGAGTCATTTGAGATGTCAGTGTTGTCTTTGTTCCAACCTTTAAAAATCCATAGTGGTATAACCTATTATGAGAGCTTCCTCAGCGCTGACAGGCAGAATGTTGGCAGTAAATGGAGTGCACATATGCTTGCATGCTCACATGCTCACAAGGAGTGCTGTCTGCCAGACACATGCCTGTCACCATACATTTGTGCATGTACTAACACAATATATGAAAAAACACTTCAAAAACAAGGACTAGCACTTGCTCAGCACGCAAAGATATGCAGGCTGCTGCTGCTTCTAGATAAGTCTCCCTTCATAGACCGCTGTCTTTGTTCAACACTGTGTCTAACTTCAACTCAACAAACAACATGGGCAAACACAAAGTCCAAATCTTCACAAAACATTCCCTCTTCACCTGACTTGTTTGCCTTGTCATGCAGCCTGCAATTCTTTCCCGCCTCCCATTGTCTTTACTGTTTTTTATTTCTTTCTTCTATTCCATTATTCTTCTTTGTCCCTCTTTTCCTGTGTTTCTCTTTTGCTCCCTGTTAGCGAGCATTGTGCTAAAAGGTGATATTATAGTGGCTTTAGTGCTGTGCCAGGAATACTAACTCACAGCTTCCTTGGCATTTTAAAAAGCCTGTGTACAACCTGGGCTTGTCCTGCCAGATTACTTAGGATTACACACAAAAACACACACACACAGCGACACACAAATGCTCACGCATAAACTATGCCCCCCATCTCTACTCAAGTTGGCAGGTGTTGTTGGCTCACCCCTCAGCTGAACCCCTGTGTTCTCCAGCAGTCTTTTACCTCTGTAATTGCAGTTTTGACTCAGGAATGATTCAGTGATGTGATTTAATAGAGCGGGTCATGTTTTTTTGGGTGCAAACTGCAAAATTGCTGTCTAACTTGAAGTGACAAAAAATATGAAAGGGAGAATTAGTCTGTGGGAGGAAAAGATCAGAGGCAGAAGGGAAGAAGGTGAAGGCTGTGCTGATAAACCAAGACGGATCACGCACAGAAATGATATGCACGAGTTTTAAATGTTTCTATGAAGGCTGCATCTGTAAAAGGAGGGCAAGAACAAGCAGAGGGCAGAAGGTAGTGAAGCAGGGATCTCACACAGCGTAAAACAGAGACTTGGCCCTGCTTAGAAAGATGAAGGGCTACTTTAATTGGGTTTCTGATGCCTGCCTAATCCCATTCTCCATATTAATCCCCCACAATGTACATAATCAAAACAAATGCACCCAAAGGAGAGAGGCTAGTAATAAGAAACAGTATTACAGATAAAGTATGAGCATGGGACACCTGTATACTACCTTTGGGGATGTACTAAGGACATGCCACAGTCATAACTCTCCCTGTGCAACCATCTGAGCACCAGAGAAGCTTTGCTGCTACACTCGAGACTCTTAAGAAGCTTCGCCCTCCTGGAATGCATTGTGCTGTTGAATTGCAATTGTACTGCTATTACATTGTTGAATGCAGCTTTATTTTGATAAAAGACAGCAACACGTAGAAGCAATTCACACTGCCAAAAAATGAAATTGTGTCCCTATTTGGGATATTCTTGTTCCTGCTTGGTTAAAAGTATGCTTAATTGTTTCATTTAAGCTTACCTGTGCTTTGTGACAAATATACTTTTGCAATAGCCAGTCCAAATAAGGACAGCAAATCCCATCAAACAATGCACTTCCTTAATAATATCACTTTGTTCTGCAAGAGATGAAAAAAGAATGAACAAAGTTGTAAAATTGGAAAGAAAAATGATTGGTACCGAATTATCAGATTTACACAAACATTTTTAAAGAAAGTGATGCAAAAGGCAAATTACACTTTCTCACTCCCTTTTTTGCACCTTATGCTGAAATCAGACTCCTAATTTCTGGACCTAGATATGGAAAAATCTTTATTATTAAGGCAATATTTCACAAAATAGGTGTTTTGGGGGTGTTTTCTTTGCAATTTTAGCTTGATGGTTTTAAGTGATATGTGCACTGATGTTTTTCCTTGAGTTTTTGCTGATATTTTAATGTTTCTCACCAGGCATCAAGGGAAATACCCCTAGAAAGATATTGAAGATGACTGGTAATGGTGCATCACATTAGATTGATAAAATAATAAAGACAGAAACCACTGATCAACTTTTTATCTTCCCATCGATGCAAAATTATTCCACACTGTAAAAATAACTAATTCATCAAGTACAAGACATGAATTCTTGATATTCATTACTTTGTGTTGGTACATTTCTGGTACTAAATGTACAAATTTGATCTGCATACAGGATGCTAGGATTACAGTAAAGATGGATATATTTTGTTTTCATAGCATGCATTTTCTAATATTATGTTACTTTTTTATTCCTATTTTACATGTTGTATAATGAATTAAATAAGATACTTATATAAAAAGGGATTGAAACAGAATTGAAACATAAGAAAACCTAACCTAAGCTGAATATTAAAGTCATATATATATATATTCTAATGTGACATTAGCTTTACTGCAACTTTAGCTTTAGTACACACTGGCTAAAAGAGGTAATGAGAAGGCATGACATGATAAAGACTTGCACACTCCAGCTCTGTGTGTAACCACAAACTTTATTAAATGTGTATTTTTTTATTAAAAGAACAATGGGTTTCACACCATATGTAACAAATAAAAGTGTTTAACATTTGGGTAATTTGATATGGAAACATGCTGTTTATTTCAGGCATTACTGTGTTAGTTCACAAAACTGTTTGTTTGGATCCTTTATAATGAGTGGAGAAAAACTTGTTCTGAGCTAAAGCATCACCAAGGGACAAAGAATAAACTTTGAATGTCTCTGTAAATTATTCAGTACATCTGTCAAGTTAAAAGCTTAGTTTCAAAATAATGGACTGTAATAACAGTTTATCAGTAGGAAAAAAAATCTTCTATGTAATTGCTTTTTTTTTATCTCTTTTTTCACTTTTCTGGTGTGTCCTGCTTAAAAAATATTGTTTTTTCTTATTGCACTGGCTCAATAAAACCAAAGGTTTATTTCCAAGTGTAGTGTTCAGTTTTGGCAAACTTCAGTAAATGTCTAACAAGACTTTTTTTTTTTTTTAATGTTCAGATGGTTTAAAAAAAATGGGAAGGTGATGTATAAAGGTTCAGCTTGTTTAAATAATTAGCAACCTCTTTGAATTTGGAACAATCACATCTCCACAGACATGCTTCTATTATGCAAGCAAAGCATTGCGAAGAAAGCACCAAAAATAGAAAACTGCACCACCAGATCTCTGCAGTATAACAAAAATAAATAAATTAATAAAACAAACAACCAAATCCAGCAAATTTATTAAGTGGTGCTGGTCATTTTCTTGTTTGAAATTTTTTACATGATCATTTTTGTTTTGTTTTGTACTTGTATTGCCTTGATATGGGGAACCATTTATATTGTTTTTTTTTTTAACTATCATGCATCAAACTTTTTTGCTATTTTAAAAAGATTTCTAACTAATTCCCTCCAGTAATAAGTTGAAATTACTTCTTTGAAGGACAGTTGAAAATTCAAATAGTGGGGATTTGTATACCTTTCCTGAATGAGTGGGAAATGACAAGAACTAGGATTGAACATAGTTAGCATAGCTTTTCTTAAAGGTTAAGGTTTCTAGGTTGGAAATTCTGAAGTACAGTAGTTGATGTAAGAACTATTCAATTTGTTAGGTAATATAATGTGTCTCACTTTTTGCTGGTTGGATTTTTATGGTAGCTGATTATATGGAAGAAGCAATATCAATGTAGAACGAACAGGTCGCAAGATATGGTAAGTATTGCTTTCTGTGTTTTCCCCCCTACTTAAAGAGAGTGTTCCATGAACGGGGTTAGCAGATGCAAGTGGGCCCTCAAAGTTAGTCCGTTTTCCATGAAGAGAGAGTTACGTAGTTGAGTCCAGTGATTTGGGTACAGCCTGGGGTTGAAACATATTGAGGTTTAGCAGAACCCAAGGGAAACTGAGGCAAATTTCATTAGAAATTTAACCAAGGTTAGAAAATGAGTGGTGGCCTAGTGGTTAGAGCATTCTGCTTGGGCCTCTGAGTTTCTGAGTTTAAGTCCCACTCACTCCCACGGACTGCTACTCTGGGGCCCTGAGCAATCCCCTTAACCTCAGACTGGTCCCTGGGCGCAGCACGGTGACAGCCCACTGCTCCCAAGAGGATAGGTTAAATGCAGAGAGTTCATTTCATTGCTCTGTTGTTCTAACAGAGTAATGACAATAAAGTTGAATTTTATTATAATGTAGTTGGCTGCATTATTGGGACTACAGAGGAGAATAGGGTATGGGTAGTGCAGAGCACTGATCCTATATGGTGATGCAGGTGACTGATGTATTTGGAGCAAAGGAATCAACAATTATACAGGGTAAGCTGCTGCTTTGCCATTCCCTGCTTTTGCAATCGTGGTCTGTTTTGAACCAAACGTTTTTTGGCAGAAAAAAGAAACTGCCAAAGGAGGTTTTGTTAGAAAAACGAGCCAATTTGTACTCACCCTAGGGAAGATTTACAGTCACTTTGACAGTTAATGACTGAAAGTAATTTTCCATAATGAATTCATAATCTACTGTAGGGAAATTTGGTTATGTGAGTATAATAACTATTATCTACCAGTAGGAGGTTTCTTAGAGTTATTTTGGATTTCCCTGGGATTATATTCTCTCATTTTTCAAACGGGCCACACAGGCATCTGAAGCAGAAAAACCAAATCAATCGACACAAGTAATTGAACTATTTTATGATGATCTCATTAATTAATATAAAAATCTTCAACAGCTAGGAAAATTTATCTCACAAAGGTTTGAGTGGGTGTTATGCAACAGGTATCTTATCTCTTGAGATAGAAATAGGACGTGATGAATGTGCAATGGCATGGTTTAAGGTGGAGAATAGGTTCAATCAGCAAAAGTTACAGGACTGGAAGCACTGTTATGTTGGTTTGTAGTTTTTTGACCCACACGCAGAATCACATGGAGAACCAAAGAATTTTAATGTCTTGTTAACAACCTTATTAACCTCCTTATATTAGCATGGGACCTGGCTCGGAGCTAGTTTTCCTGGCAGGATGGGGACACCTAGTGGAGCTGGTTGACAGTGGTCTTTTATATCTCTGCTTCTGTCTCCTTGAATCCCAATCAGTCTCAGAAGATGGCCGCTCACAGTGAGTGTCAGGATTTGGTTTTAAGGTTGTTGATTGGACCCAAAAGCAGAAGCTGAGAGGCATAGGTGAGTTCTTGGAGGGTTTAATCAGAGATCAGGCAAACAAAAACAGGAATCCAAAAATCCGACATAAAAATCAAACACAAACCAGAACCATGGAGACATCAGGGGAAAACCATCAAGGAGCCAGGGTGAGGAAAGGTAAGACGAGGAACCAGCAAAGAGGGATTGCAGAGGGAGTGTATTTATGGCTGACTGAACAAAGGTAGAGCTAATAGGGAGCAGGTGTGATTAGAGCTGACGAGGAAGCCAAGGGAAAAGAACACAAGGAGGCAGCAGAGGACAGACAGAAAAACCTAATCAACTTAAATGAATCCAGACACACCAAAAAAGCTAGAAAACAATGAAAAACCTGGCTAAACTTGAAACAGAAAACTTAAAGAAAAACAACAGAACCAAGATCGTTACAGTGAGTCTGGTTCTGCTGGAGGTTTCTTCCTTTTAAAAGGGAGTTTATCCTCTCCACTGTTTCTACAAGCATGCTTAGTGTGAGGGATTGCCTTCGAGTCAATCGGGCTATGCAATCAATTGGTTTTCCTTAGAAAACTTTGAATCAGTTTGACTGTATGATCTGGTTTAATTGTAAAGTACCTTGAGATGAAATGTGTTCTGAATTAGCCTTATATAAATAAACTAAATTGAAATAAAATTTGATTATATACAAGCTAGTCATCTTGATTGAGAAGTGTACCCATGCATAAACATGAGTAGGCCCAAAAAAAAAAAAAATCCTCTCTGTTACAGGAAGGCCAGGTGCTTTACAATGGTGGTTGGAGGGGGATCTTGAATGCAGTCACTCTCTGATTCTGACCATGTGGTATCCTTTTTAGAGATCCAACATGGTAAAGAAATGTAAGCCATGAACTGTTTCAGAAGCTGCTGAGTGAAGAGAAACTGGATATATATTTTTCACAGTAATTTGGTTAAGGCCCCAGTAATCAATCCAAGGTCTAAGTGATCCATCCTTTTTCAACTTGGACAGGTTATACAACCTACTTGAGTTGAGAGGAATTCCTTGAAACAACTCAATACCACTGTCATATGAGCAGTGAGGCAGGAGAGAGAAAGCCTTAAAAAAAGGGATATTGGGATGATGAATATTTCTTCAATATGCTTATCTTAACCTGAAGTCTTACTGGTTCCGTATGTGGTTACACGCACCAATCTACTGGAACCTTTGATTCTTCAATCTAAAGCCATGATATGAAGTGGTTCTGGTAGGTGTACAAAAGAAAGAAGTAATTGTTTAACTAAATTGTTATCCATAAGGCTTTGTTCACAACCTTAATCGATAAAACCAAAAGAGGAAAATGGTCGATTTAGTTGGAGAGAGTAAGGAAGGATCTGTTCTTAAACTGCCCTCTGGTCCCTTCCTTACAAGTGGGTTCTCTCTTTTAGCTGCTTTGGGTACAAATAAATAAAGTGACCACCCTCACACCTGTTACAGATCACAATTACAACATCCAGGTTTAAAACGCCAAATCCCATATCAGACCATCAATTTACGGATGTGTTTTGACACAGTACATTGTTCTGATATCACATCCTCACTTTGAGGCCTATTTAAATCCACAGAGAAAACCCTTTTTCTCTCTCTTCCCCTGGACCTTGGTTTGAATGCAACGGAGAGACCTGAACCTTCCGCTTGACATCATTAGGCCAAAGGAGCAGTTAGATAAGATTAATGATAATTACTGAGTAGGGAGGTTATGGCAGGTGCGTGAAGTGAGTAATTAGATCAGCTATCAGGGCAGATCATTACATAGAGCTATTGTTTATGAAGCTAAAACAAAGTTTAATATAACTAACCTTTTTTATGTTTTTCCTGATATGTGAAGAAGAGTACTTTACATAAGTCTGCTGTCTGTATGATATATTATTTTAATTAATAAATCTAGCTAAAGAAGCTAAAAAGAAAATCCCAACCACTTATTATTACTTTGGAAGCAAACTCACAAAGCTAATTATTAATCAAATAAAAGGATATTGGGTTACTTTACAATAAAAATTAAAATCATCATTTATAAATGGTAAAGAGATCATTTACTTATAATTTGTAGATAGTTTACTCATGTTTGACCCATCTGTAAACTGCATCTAGACTATTTATAAAAGGCAAATAGATTCCAACATGATATGGCAAGTTAAATTAAAAATAACGGCTAGGTTGGTGTTGTAAGTCCACTGATGTTAGGTTTAGGGCTAAACTAAGATGGCAGGTCAATATAAATCAAAGTCAGATTAGGGTTTGATTTAAAGGCCACCAATGTTAGAGTTTTGGATAAAATAACATGACAGAACAATATAAATCAGTCAGATTAGGGTTAGGCATGAAGCCCACTAATGTTAGGGTCAGGGATAAACTAACATGGTTTATTAAATGGTTTATAGTTTGCTTCTAAAGCATTATCATACATTAATAAGGTTTTTGTTAATCATTAATAAATTGCCTCTTTGCTTTTTATTATTGATGGTGAGGATGTTTGTTGTAAAGTCCTATGGAATTGCAATGTGAACAGGTTTGAACACATTCCAATTACTTAAAATAAGTTTAAAAGCTAATTTTACCTCACTCTGAACTCTTCAAGAAAAAAAATCGGTTTGGAAACAGAATTTTGTATAATAGCTACATTTAGTTGAGTTTCACTAGTGTAGTCAGAAGTTTTTAACTGAAATAGTTTTGACATGGATTTAATGTTTTGTTAACATTTTTACAGGTTGTGATAAATGTATTGCATATGTGTGCAGAGTAAACTTTCCTGCCATGGTTTGACGTTTTTCACACTTTCATTTCTTATCCTAACACAGCAACTTGGATGTTCTTTCACAGAACAACATATGGCATTCTGAAAGTTCATTGATTGAATAACATATTTGGGGTGAGCTTTGAAAATAGTTAATATATAACACCATAGTTAGTGTCTCAGTGCAAAAAACTTAGCCAGTACATTTGTTTCTGAATTTTATTCAAATTGACAAATGGGAAAATGACCTGATACATTTTTTACTTCACCAAGTTTGTATTAAAAAAGAAGAAAACGCACTTTGAAGGAAACAAAATCAAACTCTTGTCATTGTTATGATGGTATATGTTGTTTTTCATCAAGAGTCAGGAAACAAGATCTCCTCGTGGCAAACTTAATGGGTAATAAATAATCAAAATCATCTGTTTTCAAAATGTAGTTTGACCATCTAAGCAAGTTCACCGACAGAGAAATTGCAAGATTGTCGAACGGCCATTAGGACTTACTGAAGGCTCATAGTTGTGTTTATATGAAAATTATTGACTCCAATATCAAAAAGAAACTAAACGAAAGTTGAACTTTCATAGGTTTAGAAGGGGAAACATGTACTCAGAGGTTTGCCTGAGAGAATATAGACAAAGTCTTAATCGCTTATCAGAACAGAGAGCATGTTCCATATTTAAAAGGGCTTCCTGTATATCCTTTTTGCAATAAAAAAAATATATATATAGTTCTTAGCCCAGGGTAGATATATAACCTTGATTTTTACACATACATTTTTTTTATTTCCTATTTGAAATAAAAATAAAAATGTAGTTCTTAGCCCAGGGTAGATATTTGACCTTGATTTTTACACATGGGTCTGGGATGACCCAGAAGCAGAACAGACAAAATATGATTAAAGAAAACAAAAAAGCTAAAGAAAGTTTACAAAGGACAAAATATGCTGCAGGTGCAAGGTCTGTTGAACATAAAATCAAAGTGACAGGTAATCCAAGCATAAATCTAGGGAACAAATGAAAGGAAATAAACAGGAGGGGAGCATGAGAATGCGACAGCCTGGATGAACAGACACAATAACAAAGAGAACTGAGAAAGATAGGATTACAGTATGTATAAACGGGGCAACCACAAACAGATGGCAATATTTACCTCTGAGCAGAAAGGAGGCAATCTGGGGATGTTAAACGAGATATGACACGTACTGTAGACAAAAAAAAAAGGAAATGGGGGTTAAGGAGGCTAATTGTAAAACTGAGGATTTTGAAAACTGAAAGAGCAAACTGAGATGAACACAAGAAACCAGATAACTAATAAATTTGAACAAAGCCTTGGTACTTGTTAAACAAACAGTGCGAATATCAGAAAAGCTAACTTGAAGTGAGCTCTATGAAATGATCATGTATTAAACCAGACAAACGCTTTTTGATTGTTTTAAGTAATGAGGTGTGTTTATAAGGGAAATGCCTTTTTTCTGAAATAAATTTGATGAAATACCCTTGTACAGTGTTGTTCTACAACCACAATAAGCACACATTTTTTTTATTATTCGTATTTGAATATTTTATTTCTAACATAGGTAACTTGCAAATGCTGTTTACCATTTACACATTTTGTCTTGTGAAAACGACAAATTTTATTCAAATTGTTTTGTGTGGATTTATTATTAAATAACAAAAAAGTAGTGGATAATTTTAGAGGACATCCATTTATCCTACCATTTTCTTACACGCTTATTCCAAGTGGGGTCGACAGGTCGCCAGTCCATCGTAGATTTTAGAGGACATTGCTTTCCTTTTTTTTTTTTCACAATTAAAGCCTAACAAGTGTGCTTTTTAGCTATGCCACTAATTTGTTATTTTAATGACACTGCTTAAAAAAAAACCTTCTATGGCCTACTATATGTTGAGGCTTTACCTCCATTATAGTATTTATACTTTATAGAAATATTTCACCTGAAACTGGGTTCATTGCATCTCCTTTAAATTACAGTGTTGGGGTAGAGGTGGTGGGGGTAATTATCCTTTAAAAGCATTTTTCAACCTGTCAATTTCAGTGAAACTCCATTAATTGTGTCTAATGAGATCTCCAAAGCAAAGGATATTGTTTTCTTATATTTCTTGACCTTTCTTTTATAATTCTATAGAACAATATCATTCTAAGGTATACTGAGGTATTCTCAGATTTAATCATGATGGGATATAACAACAACATCATGTTGTTTAGTAAACAGCTGAGTTCTGAAGAAAGTTTTTTTTTTCTGGATAGCATGTGGGGATAAGATTTCTTGGAGGTTGAAAATTGGGATTTTCTTTCTTTTAATTCAAGGACCAGTACAATTGTAAATAGTGGCTTTTTTACTGTTTATTGGAAGTGTCTACCCAGTTTCAGTACCAGAGGAAATTAATGTTGGAGTGTCTGCAATGTAGTAAGGCCTGAAGTTTTGGTTTTGATCTGTTATCCATAGTTTTTAATGCAGGAAAAAGGGACAACTTTTTTTTTTTTTTTTTTTTTACTTTTTTTAGACATATCAACTTTAGAACAGCTTTCACTCAAGGCATGCAGTGGGCTGTGAAATGAAATGTTGATCCCATGAATATGAGTGTGTGTGTGTGTGTGTTTGTGGGGGGCAAAAGACAGGAATCCCTTTATCAGATTGACCAAAGAACCTTTTTTTATGTCAGCAATCATCCTGAAAGTGGCCCTGCAGTGCATGCCAAACTCAGTGAAAGTGAGTGAGGAAATCTCAAAGAAAAAAAGGTACATTTAAAGTATCATAAATCAGAAATGGGGAGGAAGAAATGACTGCTGAATGAAGGGAAGAAGAACTTAGTGCTGTCCCTTGCTTTAAGCTAAATTACCATGCGCAGTAGATCTCTTTTATGGCACCAGCGCTGTCCATGGTGCTGAAAAGTCGTGATTACACAAGAGGTAATGTTCTAGTTGGACGGCAGGAAGGAAGTGGAAATAAATCTTGGGGCAAAACTGAGATTTCAGCTAACTATTATGTGTTCACAGACTGGCAGGAACACCTTGGTGTAAGCCCTAAAGATGCTTGAAAGTGGCCCATTACCAAGGAAAACATATTGAGCTCCTTTATTAAAGCATGAAGCTTACAATTTAATCATGTTTTTCTTCTTAAAGTACAGCTAGTGAACCCAAAATGGTGGATTAAGGTTGTGCTGAAAGGTTGTTTAGGAAATCACTAAGTTTAAAAATGTAGATGCAGATGGAGGCAAACATTATTTTGGAATACATTAATATTCTATTGCAGTTACATCATTTAACACTGAACCAACCAGGGGAAAAAGTAAATCTTCAATCTGAGTAGTGGTGTTACAACTCATGTTACTTACACCCCCATAACTAATAAGACAGCACTCAGGCTTTTCCTATAACAATTTACAAGCTTGGAGTTGTACAGGGAGCATGTTTTGTTTCTGCTTCTTAAAAAAGTGATGCAAATACTACTTGTGGTTCCATGGCTGCCTTTTATTGGTAATTTGGGGTACTAATTAATTGTAATAAAAAGAAAAATAAACATAACTTGGGTTTAGAGAGAAAAGGCACAAGCAGCCCAAATGGATTTTCTGCCCTTGCACATTAAGAGGTACTTTGAAGAATAAGCTTTTAAAAGAGAGGTACAATCAGAAATTTTCAAAAACTAGTTTGCTTGATAACAACAAAACTAAAACAAGAATGTGTTATGCAGTTTCTTTCATGAGCTGCACCTGTTCTGTTTTTAAGTCTTCCCCAGTGACATTTAAGGTTCTGTTTTCTGTGCTTTACTTGTTCTCCTGCTCCCTGAGTTAATTGTATCCACTAAGTTTATGTTATTAGAATCCTTTCATGCTGCATCCATTTTGTGGTATGTGCCTTTGTCCATCTCTGACAGTGTATGACTGTAGGAACCAGTCACAAAAAGGACCAATCAGACAGAAGTTCTGCCAAAGTTCTGTCCTGGATTCCCAAGCAGCTGGAAGTTGAAAAAAGTATATGAGAATATAGAAATTCTGCCTCTTCCTGTGCTGTTGGGAGAGATACAGCAAGAATTTGGTCCTCACGCCACCAACATTTGACCCACAGCATTACAGCTCTTCTCTACCAAAGTTGAATGCTGTCTCTGCAGGGACTGCAGAAAAAAAACATCCATCCTGCCGACGGCCTCTAAATCTAACGCCCTTTGCTGGTCCCATCCGAAGGTTAACTAACTCCTGCAAGGAGGTTGCACACCCCCAGCCTGCTCCATGGCTCTGAATAGTATTTTAGAGAGGAATCTAGCTTGTTTAGCTGGTTCAGCAGCTGAATCAGACTTTGTTCCTTTCATATAGGTTCACTCCTCGCCTCAAACTTCTGCTTCAAAATGAAGGTGTCCAAGTAAACATGTCTCATACTTCAGTATCTAGGGTCTCCCATATGGGTGACCACGTAGAACTACTTTGGGTTATAGTTCCTTGGGTTCTCCGACAAGAACACCTGCACAGGTCATAGCTCTTGGAGCTTCTACAAGGGTTTAAGTTTCTGAAGTTGTTCTGTGGGTACTACTCTCCAGATCTCCACGGCACACCAGTAGTACCAGACTTTTTTCTTGAATTCTCTATTGTGACATCCAGCAAAGTTCTCTGTGGGTTCACAATGAACCAGCATCATCAGGTCTCTAGATTGTTTCCTGTGTCTCGTAATTAAATTTTATCATTAAAAGCATCATCATGCATATTTTAGTCTGAGCCTTGGTCTGTTTCCAACTTTGCAGTTTATTACGGTTTTTAAGCGGTTTCTGAAATCAAATCTTCTGTTAACCCATTGTGAGACATGCACACACAAATATCCATAGAATCTGGTGTTTAGAAGTAAAAAATTCCACTCAGGTCCCCCAGTCTGTCTTTTCGATTATGACTTGCAGGAAATGATTGATTATAGTGAGTAAGGCAGGAGAAAATGATTGTGTTTTGGCTGAAAAGTCTGACTTTTTTATTTATTTTCTATTCTTATTGGAGACATTTAAAATGTGTTTTGTTTTAGATGTAGCTAATTATTAAGAGCAACTGTGTTACAGTTATGCTGATAAAACCATTATTTATTTTTACCAAAGTAAGTAGGCCTATTTCGATATAAAAGATTGTTATATTTTTGTGTGATATCCTGCTTTTTTAAAGCATTTGCACATCTTCACCAGCAGAAAAAATGTGGTCTATGCATATAAGCCTTTTAATAAAATTAAGGTGGTTAATTATTTCACATTTTACATTTAATATAATAATATGTTCCATCAGTCTACCAACAAATACCGTATAGCATCCTGCCTGTATTCAAGTCGGAGTGAGAAACTAAAAACGCGGAATGTTATTCAACGTAATCTCATTAAAATTCACAAGGATTGAAGCTCCGTGAGAGGTTAGATTATTGGCGGGCACGCACGTGGACCCACAAACACACACACTGTCTCACACACACACACTAAGGCACACAAACTTCACAGCTGGTGTGCCTTCCTCTAGCAGAGACTGACAGAAGCAGTGCGACCGCTGTAAGCTGAGTGCGCTCATCTGTCCTCTCCAACACCGGCGCGCCTTTCTCTGTCGGCATACAAACTTTGAAACGGTTTGGAGAGAAATGTGAAAGAAAAACGATTAGAGGGGGAAAATAAAGAAACAAGAAGAAACAGGACAGGGAAGAAAAATCAAGCACGAAAAAAAGCGGTGGAGCTGGGAGAAAGAGGGAGCTATGCCATCTCCCGCCGAGCAGAGCCCTGTCCTCCTCAGTTGTGTGTCGGATCTACAGCATGGTGTCTCTTTCTGGACTCTGGAGCCGCTGCCTCGCCCCGGGGAGAACCCGTCTCCTTTTCATCTCTGTCAGAGTGCTTCTGCTGCTGCTTCTCCTTCTGTTGACCCCCTTCTCGTCTGCCGAGACCTGCTTCCCTCACCCTGCGCCCTGCCACATACTGGCACGGATCGGACACACCGTGCGCATCGGTGCGCTCCTGCCGACCCGGCAGCCGGCGCGGATACAGAACGCGCTCAACCGCGCCCTGGCGAGCATCAGGCACCAGAGCGGCGGGACGGACTCCACCACCGTGTCCTCCCAGCCGGCCCCTCTGCTGCCCTACAACCTGACCCTGGAAATGGTTGCGCGGTCCCCGTCGGGATGGGACCCGGAGTCGCTGTCCCACAGCGCCTGTCAGGACCTGGTGATCAGAGGTGTGACAGCCGTGCTCGCTTTTCCACGCTCCAGGGAGGAGCTGATCCAGGTGGAGTTCCTGTCCTCTTTCCTGGAGATCCCCTTCGTTTCCATCCTGGAGGACACAGAACCACTTGTCACTAAGGTACGATTATATCCAGCAGCATCCTTTAAATATATCACATGGTAATTTTGTTGAATTTGCTTCTAAATAAGCAGCAACCCTTGTCTTAATGTATTTTTTAAGTATTATTATTATTATTACAACACTTGTGACTTAAAACTGGGTTGACAGAAAACAATCTGCCTGATCCTATAGCTGATGGTGGGGATTTTGTTGTCTAAGCATCTGAAAAACTAGTCATATATTCAGACTACCAAGGAGCAATTAAATAGTTTAAGGCAAAGCAATTGTAACGGGGATAATGAAGTTAATTATCCCTGCTGCTAATCTAAAGAATGATTAAAACAATTGTCATGGAACTAAAAAAACAATCAAAATGCTGCACGGTTAATTGCAGAAGTAGTTAGCAGTCTCAGACTCCAATCTCCACCATTAAAATCGCTGTTCTAGAAAAGTCTGATGTTCAGATTTTACTTTGATTTAGCAGTATGGGGGACCTCAAGGCCCAAAAGATGTTTATCTGATAGTGCACAGTTTTAAATGGCAGGTTTTTAAATGCAAATAAAACATATTTCTTTTCTGTCTTAACCTTATTCTTTTTTTTAACACAAATATGATGTGAACCAAAACAGTTGTTGATGGATCTCTGAGGATGTTTCGAAGATGGGTTTTAAACACCAGGATTCAACCATTTGCGAAGGTGATAGATAGCTGTTTTGAGGAGGTGTTGCTTCTGCAGCTCATGCTGTTTTGTTCAATCAGATATTTGTACGTTGTTTATCTGCATGTGTTGCTTTGTTTCTCTGTTTTACTAAAATGTAGTTTGGTAATAAAAAAAGCATGTGTTGTTTCCGTGCACCTATCAGCAGCAAGAGCTGCTTGACAGGAAATGTTTCCAGTGATTTCCATTTCAATCCAAGCGAGCACCCAAATACTTCTGTCACACATGTATGCAAAGATAAAGTATGAAAAAACCCTCACACACAGGAGGCAGGATCTGAAAGAAAAGACAGAACCCACCTTTGGTTGCTGACACAACACACGTGGAAGAAGTTTCTATGGTCAGATGGAACCAAAATTGAACCTGTTTATGATAGATGGAAAACAATATGTGTGGCTAAAAACACTGCAATGCATGGTAAAACAGCTAGCAACATGCTGTGGGGATGTTTTTGTAAGAAAAAAATAAAAGCATGTAAGAATTGATGGAAAGAGACAGGAAGCTAAGTGCAGGGAAATGCAGGAAGAGGGACTTGAGACTGGGGGAACTGTTATGTTAGTATTCATTAGAGCAGTCTGGGCCGCTTGCCTCCTAGTGTTTCCAGCGATATCCGCCTGAATCCGGCCAAACAGCCAGCTGCATCTCTTTTGCACATATATTTTAGTGTATGTACTTTTGCACAGAAGCAAGCTCTAACTTCTAAAAGTGTGTTTGCATGGAAGGGAACATCTAACTTGCAAAGTTCTTCATTTTAGACAAAGACACAAAAAGGTCGACCTAACATGAAAACTCAACCTAGAGGCGACAGAAGGAGGCAATGGTCTGCAGTTTTGCGGTAGAAGTAGGGCTGAAACAATTAATCAGATTAATCCTGATTAATTGATTATTGAAGTAATCGTCAACTAATTCATTAATTGATTAATTTTTAATTGGAGTATAGAGACTAAAATATGTCTTTAGCTGACAGAAAAATCCACTTAGAGCAGTAATAATATTGAAATTGTAAAAAAAAAAATGTATAAACATTTTGCATTTCAGATAAAGAATTGTTTTCGTCTGTCAATATCCTCTATGTAGAACTCCTCAGGAGGTAAAGTTTTGGTTTAACCTGGTTTAATTTCGTAAAAAAAAATCTTCTTTAAGGAACCTTTGTCTTTCTGTATATTAATTGATAAATCGAAAAAATAATCAACATATTAATCAATTTGTAAATTAATAGTTAGCCGTAGCCCTAGTTGGAAGGCTTCTCTGAGCCATGCATTCTTCTCAACATTGTAAGGGTTATTTAATGTCCACAGAGCAAACATAAGTAAGAGGCCAAACTACTTGACGAATAGCTTGAAAATGCAAAGAGATAAGCAAGCATGAGAAGGAGGAAAAAGAAGATATCAGAACAGGGTTTCTTTCTTTTTTTTTTTTAGCTGTGGGAGGCTAAAAGAATAGACTTGTGCCAACCAGGCCAGCAAGAGAAAAAAAGAACATTCCACTGTGCTCTGATGGCTCCACTTTTAAATATTTTCAGCTATTTTTGTATTTCAAGTATGATGCTTAAAATTGATCCTTGTTTCTTGTCTGATTTTTGGTTAATAGAAGTCTTTTTGCCTCTCATCAAATTTCTGAGTTCTTCAGTTCACATCTGAAGCTTAAAGTTTCATCTTTTCCATTTGTTCATCTTATTTGAATGACTATATTGTATGTGTTTAAAATCATATGAAAATGGTGGTTGTTTTAAGAATGTTGTAGTTAAACTCGAAAAACACCACCCATTGATGTACTGCTTCTATGAACTAAATCCAAACTAAAATCCAAGAACATAGCTGAGTAACAAAATGTGGATTTTAACTTCAGGATTTGACCCAAAAAAAACTAAATACAGAGGAAATCTGTAAGTCTTGTTTTTAATTATTAAGGTAGTTTATATTACAGATGTTGAATGGAGCTTTTTACTTTTATTAGTAAAAGTCATGGCAGAAAAGCAACTTTAGATGACTCTGACAAGGGCTAGTATGAGATTTCCCCTTAGTGAAAACCTGAGAAAAAAAATGTTGAGCAAAATTGCAATTGTGATGGGTAGGACATATCGAGCTATTATTCATTTAGCAACAAAAATATTTTTTTAACATCAGAGTTCGAACTTGAAATATTTTGCAGTGCTGAAGTAAAAGCTATTAAACCTTTGGTAAAGCCTAATACAAGTAGGCCTTTGCTTAGTTTAAAGATAGAACCTGAAGTATTTGAGCCACATTTGGGTTGCATTAAAGTGTGATGTACTAGCTTAAATGTCACACCCTCAATTATACATGCATCTGACAAAGATGAAGCAAATAGTGACAAGAAAAACAATGATCTTTAGAAGCTTAAGTGGAACAAATCTGTTTATAATCTTCAAATCTTTACAACAGATTGTTTTTTGATTGGAAAAAATGTGACTTACTTTTGGCTCAAGTAAAGTGGCATCTTATAAAGTTTGGACTCAGTCTTTAGTTGACGTGAAACAATTATCTTTATCTGACTGCTGAATCATGCAATATTTGGTATTTCTTCTTCCCTCTGGTTTTTAGTGGATTGGCAGCAGTTGTATGGATTTCTAAGGGACCCACAGGAAGCCATACAACTATTGTGGTTCTTTGGAAATGATATAGTCATGTGTGGAATGCCCCAAGTTTCAGTCCTATTCTGTTTGATGTTAACAAGCTCCCATTATCTTATATTATTAAAAAATAATACGATTAGTTATAACTATGCAGATGACACACAACTGTTGTAGGATCGTAATTTTCCATTTTACCTTCTTTTGTTCTTGCATTTCAAAATGACGAACAGGAGACTTGTTTTAACGCGTTATGACGGCTTGTTTGCAACGCCAACGGTAAAACAATGGTGTAGCTCCGCCGTTCTACTTTATTTTTTTACATGTGTGTTTCCATGACAACATGAACTTCCTGCCCACACTAAGGAAGCCTAGATTATTGGCAACATATGTCTAACTCAAAGTTTACTAATAAACAAACAAATAAGAACAGAAATATATCCTAAACTTAGAATAATAAATTCAACTTATACTTCACATAAATGAGGCTTACAACAGTATATCATGTTTTAAGCAGGTTTGGGGGATGGTGGGGCAGGAGCATATCCAAGCACTGAACAGATGTTTGGAAAAATGTTTCACATAAGAAGGAACAATCCAGAGTCAGCATACAGCTTGAGGTGATACATTTAGAAACCTGTAGTCTGGTGTAAAAATGTAGTAATTGACTCAGGCCTGAACATTCAGAGACACAAAAAACACTGTTATTATTTTTGCTTTCTACCACCTAGAGAACATTTCCAGAATTAAATAACTAATATCACAAAAATAATCTAGAGAAACTCATCCATGAATTTGTCTTCAGTCGTATTGATTTCTGCAACTAACAGTATCTTAATCAGACAGCTGCAGCTAATCCAAAACGCTGCTACTCGTGTCCTCACTAAGACTAGAAAATTAGAACACATCACCCTAGTTTTAAACTCCTTACAATGGCTACCTGTAGCTCAGATAACAGACCTTAAAATACTTCTATTAGTTTATAAATCACTGAACAGTTCAGCACAACAGTACATGAAATGTTTAATTGTATCCCTAGAATCACAGTGAAACATTGAAAAGCAGCTTTCAGTTTTTTTGCACCTTTAATCTGGAACAAACTCTAAGAGAACTGCAAAACGAACTCCTTCATATGAAGGCTAAAGTTATTTGAGTAGTAGCCAACTAACATATCCGGTAAAGAGCTGCTCTGGAAAAATTATGTTAGTACACATTGACCATCTTCCTGATTGTGTGTTGCTGGTTAATGATTCTTATGATTTTGTGTTTTGATTATACAAAGCACTTTGAAGTGCCTTACTGCTGAAATTTGTTTTACACATTTTTTTTTCCTGCTTATCTACTTAATGTGGGATAGAAATTGAGTCACAAATATTTTTTGTTATTTCTATGGTATTTGGTTTGATAACAGCAAAAGTAATCATATGAAATACTTACAAATAAAATCATTCTAGCTATAATAAAGACAACATAATATTTCTACAATATTACAATAATATCACCAAATATTGTGATCAAAATTTTAGCTGCAGTACAAACCATTTTTCTCCCTTTTTGGTTTATTTTTCACAATTTTTTTCACAGTCCTCTTGAGCTTTCACATCTCTTTTACTAAAATCTTAAGCAATTAAAAGACAAAATAAGTCATTTTAATTGCCAACATATATTATTGGCAAGCAGAGTTGGAATGGGTTGCACTTGAAATATTGTGGCTTTCCAGTTTATTGTTGTTAAGATAAATTCTTATTCTCATAACAGCAACCTCCACAAACAGGATCAACCACCAGATCATTTCCCATCCATAATAGGCTGTACCATAGGTGCATTCACTGTAGGGACAATTTGTAGGATTGGACTTATATCATAAGTCCGTCTGTCTGCATAGCAATCATTTTTGGCAGATGTAGCAGGTAATGCAGCAGCTTTGCAGGAAAAAAACAGTGGGGACTTGGAAAAAAGAATCTAATTAAATGGATCGATCAAACAGTATGATTTTTATATCTACTTACTTAAAAATGATTGCTGGAGATCTGCCAGAATAAATTCTAGCCATTCCAATCCCCGGTCCCTTTAACACACCTCACTCATGAGTTCATTGTTGCAAAAAATTGCAGTATACACCAAAAGATCTCATACTTTTTGTTGCAGATGTACACAACACAGATAACCTCTGAAGAAGGACTTTGCAATAACAAGTTATAAAGAAGCACGTTCAAAAGACCTCTGGCCTGTTACCGTATGCTTTATGTGATGTCATCAGTTATGTCTATTTGGAAGCTCTTTTTTTGAGATGGTAGATATTTTTTTAAGGATTACACAGCAACAAAACAGCAACACAAATGGAAAAGCTGAAGCGTTTTTTAACTTGTGATGAACTCCATCTGAAGATTGTTGAATCCTTTCACACAGAAGTTAACCTTATGACTTGAGTTCAAAAAAACTTCTGGAAATTTGATTAACGTGGCAAAATTCACAAGATGAAAATCCACATAATTTAGCTTAAATAAAAAAAGTCATTGTTTTGAGAATTTAAACAATACAGACTGCAGTGGGATGGTCAGTGCACCTCTGTAGCAAGGGAGAAATGTGCAGCGTAATCAGAGAATGCAAGGAGGTAGGAAAGAACCTCAGACACACAAACATATAAAGGGCAGTGATAAGTGGGTTAGGTCAATAGGGAGGCATATTGTTAGCCTGTACAAACAGGGAACAGCACACTGGTTTCACAGTGAAGCAGGAGGTATGATTTTAATTAGAAATGCAATTTACATTGTAGCATCGGTAGAGAGGACTGCTCCCCAGAGAGGGGGTTGGAGGGCCGGAGAAAACAGAGGCATAACAAATGGTTGTGCCAGAATGTGCTGGATCTGTCACCAATTGATCCAAATGAGGAGGTGTTTTTGTGTTTGTTTATGAAACCAAATCTATCCCCCCTGGGTTTGTAACAATTAGGAAACTTTGTATGACAAAGAGGAGAAAAAACAAGGAACAAAATCAGTGCTCGCTGAATATGTTGTTAAAAAGTAAATTTTCAAAAACAGATCTTAAACAAATATGTTTTCAGTTAGAGGTTTATTCTTAGTTTTTGTATAATTATGATTATTATTTGATCACAAATTTAAAAGGATTTTTTAATAAAATCATACTCTTACATTTTCTTTACAGCATGCTATAAATTACCTGCTGCTGTTCTACAGAGTTATGTCTCTACCAGTTCTGCATATCTGACATTTATTTGTAAATAATACTTAAAATTTCTTCTTTAAATCACATGCGAACATGCTACTGTAACTCCATGCAGAAAGTTTCCGGCCCCGGATCTTTCTGCATGGAGTTAGCATGTTCTCCCTGAGCATGTGTGGGTTCTCTACGGCTACTCGAGCTTCCTCCCACAATCCAAAAAACATGACTGTTAGGTTAGTTGGCTTCTCTAAATTTTCCTTAGGTGTGTGTGTGAATGGTTTTTTGTCCTGTTTGTCTCTGTGTTGCCCTGCGATAGACTGGCGACCTGTCCAGGGTGGACCTCTCGCCCAAAGACAGCTGCAGATAGGCACCAGCACCCCTCACAACGATAAGCGTGGTGGAAAATGGATGGATGGATTGTTTCTCTGTATGTGCAATGTATTGAGGGGAGTTGCACACAAATAAATTTAGCTTTTAGTTCAATCCTGCAGAAACTATTTATTCCTCTTACATGGCACTAGTCTGTGTTTTGACAAGCCAACATGACAAATAATATTAGCCCGAAATTACTTTATAATAAACATTCTTTAGATAAAAAGTGAATCAAATTATTTTTGTTTACATTTACAATCATATATATAATGTCGTGTAACCTGTTGCTGATGTATAGAAACGTACAATTTTAGTTATCACCATTTTATATAATGTTGTTTTAACCAAGGCAAAGATCAGATGCCAATAAAATACACTGAATATATTCAAAAACTACTTTAGATACTAGAAAGACTTAGACTATTTCATTCTGCTCTCATCTTAATACTAGCATTGAAAAAAGTCATGGCTCTGCGAAATTTAAAGCCTTTCAACAACCCCACCATGGATTTAGTCCTGCAAACAACACATCTGTACCTTAGATCACACTTAACAAGGCCTAAGATTAGCCACTGAAGTGTTGACATTCTTTAGGCATTGTTTTATTTCACCACATGAAGTTATGTTTATCATTATCATAGTGTTCCTGTGTGGCAAAATCCTTCTTAGCCACACTGACCAAATGAAAAACAAGACAAAGGGACATAATGAGAGACAGAGTGGCCTTGGTTGTCTGTCTGCATTGTCTTGTCTCTCCCTGCTTCATCAGAAATAGCTTTGGGACTATGCAATGCATCTCTGCAAGGAGATGCATTATTCCTCCCTACCTACTTAGGCTAATTAGAACCACAGTGTGACCCTGACTGTAATTTCCTTTGTCCATCTATAGCAGACATGAATGGGGAGGAGAGGAAGAAGGAGAAAGAATAGATGGGGGTGTAAAAAAAAAAATGAGATGCCCTTTAAATTTCCATTATGTCCATTATATGCATTTGTATAAATGACTGGTTGAGTCTAAGCTTTACTTTATGAATCTGAAATAGTAAATATAAATGACAAATAATTAGATAAAGGGCTGAATTTCGTCTATAGTTATTTTCCATTGGTATTTATAGTATAATTAACATTTTTAAGTGAACCCTAATAAACAGAGAGGCAACAAATGTGATTGAAAATACACATTCATGAATTATTAATGAAGTCCAACCTCACCAGACACTCCCGGATTTGCTGATAAAATCACACAAATTATTTTGTGGATCATGATTTCTATTTCGGAAATGTATTAGCTGTTCCAACTGAAGGAAATGGTTTCTGCCGATTCCCAAATGTGATTAGGTGAGAGCGATGGCATGGCGCAAGTTCATTATTTGTGTCTTCACTGTGAAAGCCCTCTTCCTTTAACTCCCTTTGCTCCCCGAGCTGCTTGTCACGCTGCTGAAATGCACCCTGATTTTTTTTCATGGAGTAAAATTTACTGTTCTCAATTCCAGGGCCTAATTTGAATACCAGGGAATAAAGAATGACAGGAGCTTCTTAACGCTGATGGAAACGCAGCTGCATTGCAATGCTTGGTTGTTTGCATGCTAAAAGCCTGTAAAATTTAATCACTTAGCTCCAGAAATATACTTTTCTTTCTTGGAAGATTAAGGTATTTCTGCTGATTCAGAAAATGCTACCTTTTCCAATCCATTATAAATAACAATTGTTTGTTTTTTTCTCTATTTCTAGATCACTTACCCCGTTTCTGTCCATTTAAGGTCCCACATGTGAATATTTCAACTACAAAAGATGATCATTTTATTGAAGTTTCAGAAGCTAGTGTCCACATTAGGGCTGCAACAAATGATTTTTTTGCAAATTGATTAATCTGTTGATTATTTTTTCGATTAATCCGTTAATAATCAGATAGCCAAAAGGTTCCTTGAAGAAGATTTTTTATGACATTAAACCATGTGAAACAAACTTTTCAATTTGAGTTCTGGAAAGAGCATATTTATGGACGAAAAACATTTTTTTATTTTAAAAAATTTTTTTTTTTTACAATCTTGGTATAATTTCTGCTCTAAGTGGGTCGCTCTGTTAGCTGAAGCCATGTTTTAGATTCTCTATATTCCAGTTAATGAATAATCTATTACTAAATTAGTTGATGAGTATTTTAATAAAAGATTAATCACAAATAATCTGATTAATTGTTTAAGCCCTAGTCCACATAGTTGCAGAAACATTTAAATGACATTCTACATTAAGTAATTTTATAGCCATAAACTTAAATGTTTTTCTTTGTAAATAGCAACAAATAAGTGAAACATTTTAATGTAGAAGGGTTATTTTAAGTGATATAATTCTGAAAAAATTGGTAATTATTTCAATTTACTGTCCTTTAGTCTGAATAAATTTGTTAGTGCATCTTTGATTCTTGGAAAGATGGGATTTTTGTAGCCTGCAGCTACTGTCAACTTAAATTTCCTTGTGCCGAAATGTATTGACACCTCTATCCAGATCAACAATACAGTAGCATGGATGTTAAAATGCTAAATCCAACTGAGAAATGCACAGGCTCAAACATTTCAGAACTAAAACCTAGTATAGGCACATCTTTAATGACATACAGCTTCAGTGAAAAGTGCTTCTGCGTTGTATTTGTCCAAGACGCCGTGCTTTTTTACACACACACACACCCATATATGTATATATATATACATAAATGGCTAATCAACCAGACATCGTGTTGATCGACAAACAGCAGAAGTAGTGATAGATGTGGCAATCCCAAGCAACAGCAACATCAACAAGAAAGGACACAAGAAGCCCTTACCAAGGGCTGAAAAGAGGAGCTAGAAAAGATGTGGAAAGCAAGAGCAGCAGTGGTGCCAGTGGTAATTGGAGCACTGGGGGCTGTGACCCCCAAACTGGGAGAGTGGCTACAGCAGATTCCAGGTGAAACATCAGAGGTCTCTGTCCAGAAGAGCGCAGTCCTAGGAACAGCTAAGATACTGCGCAGAACCCTCAAACTTCCAGGCCTCTGGTAGAGGACCCGAGCTTGAGGATGACACATACCACTCCACGAGGGGAGAGAAAACATTTTTTTTTTGTTTTTTATATATATATATATATATATACTTATATGTATACATATGTGTTACAATGATACAGTAACCCCTCCCCCCCGAAAACAATAGTTTGTAGTTCAAAAAGATAAAAACCACAAGGGACATGAATACCTCGGCAAAGTGCTGCTTTCCATGCTCACCTCTGAATACAAAAGTGTTTTGTTGTGTCTATGTAATGGAGTTTATTTTCCTGCTAAACTTTAACATTGCTCCCAATAAAAACAGTTGCTGAATACTAAAAGAGCAGATCTCTTTATGTCATCATATATTCAACTAAAATCTACTATGCACTTTTATAGCTACACAATACATTATTAATACGGTTTTTACGATTTAGATTAACCTTTGGGATTCTTCTAGGTAACTTCACCCTCCTTAAATCTATCCATCCTGCATTCTTTCATTGAGTTACATTCCTTTTAATGACATACCTCATTCTGCCTAGTAAAATGAAGATTAATACAGTAAAAAACCCAATTTGTGACTTTGAATGAAATTACATTTTAATCCAGGAACTGTGCTGAATAATACACATTGTGGCTTGGAGCTAGCCCCAGTCCCACAGCACACACACACACACACACCCAACCACACACACACACACACACACACACACACACACACATGCATTCCCACAGATGTATCCCCACACTGAGTGTCTACTATGTGTTCACTAAAGGTTATTAAGCCTAATGAGGCTTTACAGGGCCTTGCTGCCTTTAGTGTTTTCGTAGGGATGAAGGAGGGATTTGTGCCCCAATGCTGGTGGAATAAATAAAAGAGTGAGGGACACAAGTTGCACCGAGCTCGTGCTGTGGGCAAACTGAGACAAGCGGGGCCACTAAATGCAAACAGCTCAAAGCTTTTTTTCTTTATTAGTGTTGTGATGACAGTTGGACTCAGTCTTGACAGAGGCAGATTAATTGAGCAGAGCAGAAAGTTCTGGAATATGTGTTACCTAGAGGAATGTGTGAGTCTGCTTAGCATTTGAGTTAGTGTTCCAATATTTGGCTTATGTTCGGTGTTTGTTTTTGCCTCGGGTAAAGCAATTGTCTTCAGTAATCCCAAACTAATTTTGTGTATCGCTGGAGTTGAAGAAAAAAAAGCAAATGAATTACACCAGTGATGGAGATAGAGTGGGAAGGTAAAGAATGCTTTTTTATCAGTTAGAAACAGGCTTCTAAAAGAATAAGTTCATAATAAGGAGAGGCTGATAAAAGTTTTGAAGGCATAAAGAAATCAGCCATTGCATTGTAAAAAGCGACTGATCTTTAGTATTTCAAATCTAAAAGTTTTAAATCAAACAATAATATTTTAAGAATAGCGGAAAGATTTGTCGGGGGTTTAAGGACAATATATAAAGGGACTAAAAGGAAGGATGGGTGAAATCAAGAAGGAGGAATTAGAGGAATGAGTGGGATGCACAATAGAGAAGAGGGATCGAGAGAAAGGCCAAAGATAAAAGCGGGCACTAGAAAAGGCAGTAGGAGGAAAAGGTTAAAGGTATCAATCTGTTCTTTGCCAACAGAGAACATTAGATTGTAAACTCTGAACTCAACCAGTTTAGATTTCTTAAGATTTTTATTCAACCAAATATTTGTCCAAAATTATTAGCACACTCTTTACAATAAAAAGACATGTATTGATACCATTGCAGCCACCAAACCCCACCTATAACAGCTGACCTCTTTTTTTCCATGTTTTTTTTACTGGTGTTATAAGGATTTATCTTTGGTTGCAGTTTATGGGGTTAGAAGTCCTCTTTGCCATCACCCTAATGGTGAGTTCCCTTCAGAGATTTAAGTTGGGATTTTGCCTGTGCCACTCCAAGACGTTACTTACATTGCTTCAGTCAGAAGAAACATGTTAAAATTAAAAGTATGCTTTACATGAATTACAAATAATTTTGGGCTTGAATGCATTTTAAATGTCAATGTTGGTTGGAAATATATTTATTTTGTAAAAAAAAAAAC
>NW_015150897.1:511683-513071 GCF_000732505.1 Cyprinodon variegatus | reverse complement strand
ATCTTTTATTTTCGGATGATTCATCTAAATTAGTGTGCCTGCGTATTGTCAATCATTCTGGTGATATGTTTACGTATGGCCGTCCTAAGTGCTTGTCCCCATTTTTACTTACTGTGGTGAGTCTGACATAGTGGGAAAATTGCAAACCTTTTGGAAAGTAGGCTTGTATGAGCAATACAAACAGCAACTTTTAAATAGAGTTTGCGTGAGGAGAAATGGGCTCATGCATGCTCTCGCATGCATTTAATAGGTGTTCCCTCTCGGGAGCAGGCAAGGGGCATGTGCAAATTCTTTAAAGTGGAGAAGGCGGGTCTTTTCAAAACTTATGAAAATCCTCCACTATACCTTTAAATATGTTATGTTTCTTGTTAAAAAAACAGGTTGGTCTGAGTATTTCAGAAACAGCTGATCTACAGAGGTTTTCAATTCAAGGTGAGAGAAAGTCAGCAGTAGCTCACATAATGGCTTGTTTCAACCAAGATATGAGAATTACCATCTGTGGGCAGCAGCACAATCCCTGAAACAGATGGGCTTCAGCAGCAGAGGACCATGCCAGGTACCGCTCCTGTCAGCTAAAAACAGTAAAGCGAGGTTTAAATTCAAACAGCCTCATCAAAAATGTACAAAAACACAATGAAAAAAAAATTCTGCCCTGGTCCAACAATTCTTGATTTTATTGCCAGTATTGAGATGGTGGGGTCATAAACAGCATGAAGGTAGTAATCCTTGCAGCTGTGTTTTAAAAGAGCAGTTTGTACCAGTGGTGTAATGGTGTGGGATATAACTTATTGGTATACTTTGGGCCCTTTGCTGCAGACAATGTTTATCCCTTTATGACCACAGTTTTTCCATTATTACATTTCTTGTGGTTGTTTAAATTAAAATTCACTTAATTCCAGACCCCTAACTTTAGATGAAATTGACTCAGGGCAAATAAACGTTTTGAAATTAAATATTTATTTCCCAATCATTCAATGAATATTTTCATGTATCTTGTTCATTTTGAGAGGATCTCTGGGAGAATAACAGTATTTTCTGGCTGTGGAGTTACTGTAACCAGTAGTTGGAAATAAAAGATATGTAATAATTAATGATGGTCACAGGCAGCTTCTTGGATTCTTTTTATTTGTCAAGGATTGCTTGATTGCATTATCTTCATTGTGTATTGGCTCATTAGTTAGTGATTGGTTGGGGTATCTACAATTAAATATTGTTAAGAAATAACAAATATTGTTGTATGGGTATTAATGTTTTCTTTTGATCACAATAAAAGATTCATACTTTTATTACTGTAACCAAGCTGCACATATAGGTGATTAATAATGATTCATATTATCACAAATAGTCAGATTTTCTTTATAACTTCTTAAAGTTCAAAAACCTTAAAT
>NW_015150897.1:509629-511313 GCF_000732505.1 Cyprinodon variegatus | reverse complement strand
TTTTTTTCCAGCTTTATGCAGTGTTTCCTTTTAAGAGAAAAATAATAGATCAGCAGGTCAAAAACAAAAAGAACAATAAAAATAATCCTATTTTTGCCAGATGAAACCTTAAATTATTTATATATATATATATATATATATATATATATATATATATATATATATATATATATATATATATATATATAAATATATGTTACTATTTGACAAAATACAGGACATCCTGCACAGCTTGGTGCCATTAAAAGCTGATGTCATAGTGTACTGAAGCTCCAATAAGCAAAGGTTAGAGGTGAAAGTCAAGCAGACGGTGGAGGCAGACCACAAGGAAGATCAGGGGGAGAAGACTGAGAGACATGTGCTGCTGTTAGATTACACAGATGCTGACAGATGACTGCCGGACATGCCTCAGTGAGTGGCGAGGCTATGGGTTATCCAACTGTCTGCAGAGAAAATGGAAAAATTGAGTAATCATTTAGCAATTTGCAGGAAGATGTTAAAACTGGATAGACTAATAGATAACTGAATGTTCCTCGACAAATACAGGAATTGATAGAGGTTCCCGTGGAGAAAAGGCATAGTTGTAAAATTGTGTAACAGCAAAGCAAAATAAGTTATCAAGTAAAAGAAGGACTGTCTTAGAGCGGTGGAGAAAATGGAAATGCTACAAAACAAAAAGCCATCATAGGCTAGGTGAGTTTAGCAACAAGATTGTTTCTGACTGAAGAATGCAACATGGGGAATCCCAATATAACTTCTGCAAAATTTATATTCTGAGCCGACAAGAAAACAAGTATGATTTAGATCGCATCTGGAATTTCTTTAATCCCCATCTGCCTTCAGAAGAAAAGTTTTCCTTAGGAAGACAAACAGCTGTACCCTAGTGGCACTCACATAATGTCTTAACCATTCACTGTGACATACTGTATATCTATAACAAGTAGAAAAATACAAACCATTATTGCTAATCTAAATCTGTTCTGTGATAGATTTCGAGCAATTATACAGGTTAAATTCAAAGCTCTTAGGACATTGCCTGTGATTTACTTTACAAGCTGTCTTCAAGAATAGAGGTAAGCTTGAGGAGACAAAAACGGCATCTTCCGATAAAACTGGGGAAGCATAAGCTTAGGATTTAATATCTGTACCATTTTCTGATGAAGCATTAAATAATGTGTTCTACCTATAGTTGTCTATTTATAAAGTTTTACCCAGGAAAGGTGGAACACCTAAATTCTGCAGCTCAGAGTTGTCATTTTACACTTTACAAATCTGACACCACTGTGGAGGATTTTTACAACTTCTAACAACATTCCTTCAGTTACTTTGGTTTTATAGGTGTTTACATATAAACACTAACTAAGGCCTTAAAGTAATAAGTCTTACGTTTTAGACTTTAAGGGAAAATGTAGCACCTTGATTTTACTTTTCCTTCTGGTATAATGCTGTAGATCTGCAGTAGATCACTGTCCTATTACATCGACAAATCCAGCTTTAGCAGTGAGCCAAAAGCTCCCATGACTGTTTCCTAAATACTAATACATACTTGTTAGTTAATTTCTCATTAAACTGTGACAAGGCAAAAGTAAAGAAGCAACTGATTTGGGCCCCAGAGCAACCACGGAGTAGCCTGACGTAGTCCGACTCAATTCTAGTCAGAATATGAGTCTGATACTGCTCCATA
>NW_015150897.1:505766-509349 GCF_000732505.1 Cyprinodon variegatus | reverse complement strand
ACTATGGAGCAGAGCCAGACCGAACTTCCCCGAACTCAAACCTTGTGGGCGGGACTAAGTTCGGACTGGCACCCAGGATAACCACGGAGCCCCAAAGAGCAACATTAAAAATGTTGAACCAAAAGAGCAAAGAAAATTGCAAATCTTAATTAAATATTTATACGATAAATTCTGTGGTATAAAGAGCTAAATACATATTTATTTATACTAGGGCATTCACTAAAAAGTTGAATTGTTGACTAGTGGACTTAATAAGGACAATTGAAAAGTTGCCCTTCCCCATCGGCAGGTGTGTGGCGGCATGGCGGTATGCATGCCCCGTGTAAAACTGGTCTCTTATTAGCTTCTTCTGTGGGCTTAGTAGAGCACGTGCTACAGTTAGCAATAAAAGCTGGATTGTTGGATTAGACCTCCCTCATACAACTAAGACCGTTGCTCCAGCAAGACATACTGTAATTAATTTTGTCCCAGTCGTGTCCAGGGTGTACCCCGCCTCTCGCCCATTGACAGCTGGAGATAGGCACCAGCACCCCTCGCGACCCCAATTGGGACAAGCGTGATACTGTATATATATATATATATATATATATATATATATATATATATATATATATATATAAATACTAATACATATATAGATGATAGAATTTTGCATTTCTTACATTAATATATTTTTAATAATGCAATATGCATTACTTATATATGAAAAATCTTAATGTTGGTCTAGGGGACAGACAGATGTGGAAGAAGCAGTGTAAACTTCTCCAAGGCAAATTATCTTTGCAGGACAGTCTAACTATGATGAGATTGCTCTGGCTTTACAGATGGAAAATATTCCATACATCCTAAAGCACAGATGGACTCATTTACTCCCTTTCTTCTCTCAAAATGAGTTCTGAGTTCTACTCAAATCTTGAGTAGTCATGAAGATTGCTTGCATTCTTCCTGTTACTGCTGCATTTGTAAAACTGAACTTTTACAAGCTCAGATTAATAAAGGACTAACAGATTTTCCATGATAAAAGAATAATCGATTGGGCTGGTAGTGATTAGAATAAAGAACAAAGTTGTCTCTCTAATCTCTTACCGTGATGTCATTGGTGACTTAGCAAAGAGAACTGTGGGGAAGAATAGGTTTCAAGGAGTGAGTGGAATACTGAGGAAGAACAGTGTAAACTTAGAAACATCAAAAGTGTGGGTAAAGGTTTATGTTTTCAAACAGAGTTTTTGCATATACCGTTGAGAGGTGGATATTCAATTTCAAATTGATTTCTACTTGGTGTCAATTATCTCTTTATTTTCATTATTCAAGGACATACTTGATGAATCATTGCTTATTAGATTAAATAATGTCTAATTTGTGACATGGATGATTTGAATTTATCAAATTCATTTGTTTGTTTTTTGTACAAGAGGTTATTTTTGCATCTTATTGTTAAAGTTAAAGCAAAAAAGCATCAACCACAAGACACTTCCATTGTAAATAAACAGCATACTGGTTTACTGCATTAGTTTTAGTTACACTAGAGGGTGCACACCAAATGGAGCGAGCAAATTGCACTTCCACAGCTGCAATGAGTTTATAACAGGTGTGTGAATGATCTGAATATCAGACTGTGATTGCAGCAATCAATTTTATTAGCAGGAAAAGATGTTTACAAAATAAAACTCTGTTTTGGGTTTGCCCTGGTCATCACATATAAAATTTAACATGGCCGATAGGCCTGTATACTCTCATACGTAGCTATTGGGTTACTGGAATTTATCTTATTGCATAATTTAACATCAGGGTGATGTTACTGAAATGTCTTCTCTTAGAAATTTTTGTCCATAATTTTGAGATTTTTAGAATGATCTTTCTCACTGAAAGAATGTTCTACGATTTCCTAATAATCTATTAATAAAACAAATTATATTTAAGATCCTTTACCTGTCCTCCTTCACATTGTGTAACACACCTCTCTATGTTCCATACAAGAACTGCTAAGATTCCAGTTTTTATAGAGGTACCCCCTGCTAAAGAGGCTTATTGATCAAATGTGTTTGATTAGCAGCAGTTGACTTCTTGGTTTGATTTTTAAATCAAAGGAAAAGAATTATTGCTTTTTCACATAAATATTTTCCAATTTTGCTTAGATTTTGTACAATAAAAATAATACATATCTGAACTGTTTTGGGCACTTCCCTTCAGATTTTTAAGGGGCAGTTGACTTTAGCATGCACTGATATGTACAATTCTAGTATAGCTTCTCTTTGCAATGACTATATTCCGTCTACTTTGGTCAAAGATTTAAGTTATTCTCCTCACATAGGGAGGATTATTATGAAAATGGGGGAATATGTACAGCATTAATGTTGGTGTCAAGGCTCTGACCTCATCACTCCCCACAAGGAAACACCGAGCTCAACTCAGCAGGGACTGGAGGGTTATTAGAGTGTGCAGGCATGCAGCAAAAGAACGACTAGAGCACTGATGGCTTAAGTACTCCACTTTGATTGAAAGGGTTTGTTCGTTGGATATGCGTTGCTTTAAGGGAAGCATGACATGTAAGAAAAGTAGCAGACCCAAATAGGGCTTTCTGGCTTATAGGTTTAGCTTGACTTCTTTTTTCTTTTTTAAGATAATGTTTTATACATTCATATATTTGTGGAAAATTGCCCTTTCTTTGATCTCATGTGTGTAGTCTAAAAATGATCTGAGACTGTAGGAAAATGAAACCAAACATTACCATAATTTGCTGAAACATAAAAACCTGTCCATTTATCCTCATCCACCATCTGGGTCTGTAATCTACTTGCATTGTGCCGCAGATGGGTTTAATCCTGTTTTTGCATACCACTTGACAATATCTTATTAGCAAAGCAAATAATTAGTTAAAAACACACACCCATTAGCTTCAGCATGTGTAAACAAACAGCTTCTGGTTTCTGTTGAACATCTAAAATGTTTTATTGTAGGATAAAGGTATTGCTGAACCATCAACCCAAACATCCATGCAGGGTCCCTTTGGGTTGGAGGGGGGCTGTCTCAACAGGTCATTAGACATGAGAGGGGAGGCACACTCCAGAGAGGCTGCAGGTCCTTCTCATAAATAGAAAGATATGCAAAGGAAACACACAAACAGTTATGTTTGACTGTCCGTAATGGGGACCTGGCATTGACCTCCATTGAATGACCCTAAGCCTACACATTAACAATATTTAGTTAATACCCTAGCACTTAAGCTAAATCCGAAAGAAAATAGAACCTTTTTTCATTGACACCAGTCGACTCGTTACCACAATGACCTTTAAGTCTCCATAAAATAGCATATTCTTGGAAAAGTGGCCTTACTCTGTCCCCAAAAAGGAACAAATCCACACCAATCTTAAAGGATTGATTAGGTTCAGAAGTGACTCAAAGTCAACTAATCTGGAAATTGCCCTGAGAACAGCACCTATATCTGGCCACAGAAAATCTTATGCGGTTTCTTAAAACTTAACAAATAATTAAATTTAGAAATAAATGTCCCATGTTATTCTACATTTGAAAACAAAAAAATACATTGAGGCCTCCACAGCATGTTTTTGCAGGAAAAAAAATG
>NW_015150897.1:498704-503560 GCF_000732505.1 Cyprinodon variegatus | reverse complement strand
GAGCAAATTGAATCCAGTCATTGACTTTGCAGATTTCACTCCTCCTGGATAATCATATAGCAACCGTAGATGTTCACTTATGCCACTGACTCTGCAGCAGTCCCTCATACGTGGCATGCATGTACCAACAATGAAGAAGAAAAAAAAAATTCAGGGAAAGAAACCTTCAGGAAGACTAGGCTTACTGTAAGCGGCCTTTTGCAGAGGCTGGCCTTGAGGCAGAAGGCCGCCCACAATGAACTGTCCATGATAAAGAACAATTTGGGGCAATGTTTTTAATGATATTTCAGCAATGCTCCAGAAGTCACCTAATTAGTGAATAAATCAACCTGCTTATGATTCAAAGTTAGGGGGTAAATCACATGTCGCCTTAACTGTGAATACTTCCTACTTTTACTATAAAAGATTAGTGAACAAACAGCATCATGATGACAAACTAAAACAGCACACATACAAGTTTTAACCGTGCTTTTAAATATTTTTACACTACAATTCTAGTTTATAGGGAAGGGAAATATTAGTAAAGCTATTGTTCAAAGACAATTGTCAAGCCTGCTGTTTGGGCCGACTGGGTTCATTCTCACACTTATCCTGCTCTGCAGCAGTCATCCCATGCACCTGCAAGCTGCTCTCAGCAGCACCTCAATCAAGCTCATTCCCTGCTCTGTTCTGCTCAGGGGCGGAGCTAGCTAATCATCAGCCACCTCTGTGGCCACCCCTACCAGGTGATTTATTGTTCCCTTGCAAACATAATTCACCTCCTCAGGAACAAGCAGTTCTTCTACTAAAACAAAGGGTGGCAGGGTCAATACTCTCAATTTATCTGACTTTTTGGTGTTAGTATATTGTTCGTAGGTTTTTTAGCATCTAACCAATTACAATTTATCAGTTAATATCGTTAGTATAGTTCAGTTAATATAGTTAATTACATCGATATAGAAACATCAAATATGCCATAAACACTTTTCATCTATTTCTGAAAACAGTTTTTTTCATCCAGGAGTATTCTATATATATATATTATGCAGAAAAATAAGTCATTTATTTAGACACCATACATGTATAAATATGTGTACAGATTTATTACCAAGAGCTTAATCAAAATCTGGTCTGTCTCCGTGTTTTATCTTGTTCATGATCCTGCTGGTCAATTTTTATTAGTTTATATTTAAGTTGAACTGGTTTTGCTTCTATCAGTTTTTGGCAAACTGTAACTGCACATTGATCTCTTCCTAGTCACACCTACAAAAAAAATTATCTGGCTCTGCTGTCGTTCTGCAACCAAGACTCACTCCCAGCAAGGTCAAGGTAGGTTTTGAAATCCATTTTTTCCTTGACTTTTGTGGAAAACTTCAGACTTCTGGACATGAACTCGGACTGTGTTGGGTTTTGATTTCTGCCTTGCCCCTTGGGCTGTTCTCCGTGTCCCGTTCTCTGCATCCTGCCACCAGTCATTTCAAACCTCTCAGACTGTTCAGCAATCATCATCTGCACAGGTGTCAACTGCCTGTTCTTCCTCTCAAAATTAAAAAAAACGTTTAGGTGCAACTTCTTTACATGAACTAGAAACCCTGATCATTTAGAACATAGAATAAAGTTTGTAATAGGGTAAGTAGAGACATAGCTAAAATATACTGTAGAAGTGTACCATAAAATAAGACCAAAAATGATAATTTTTGATTCAATGCAAAATGCTATGCCTGGCAGAAAACAAACAACTCACATTACCCACAGCTACTTATGGGACCTGAATTAAATTTAGATGGTCTGTAATTAATTAACTGCATTTTAATCAAAAGCCATATCAAATAAACCAACTTTTCAATTGAAATAAAGATTTTGTTCCTCAATTCTTTAATAAATGATATCATATGAGCACAGCAGCACAAATATTTCTTGTATTTAAGCAATATTTAGGATATTCAACCATTTGATTGGTTGACAGTTAAAATCTGCTTTACTTAGAAACACCTGAGATTTTATGCAACTTCTTTCAAAAATTACTATAGAATTGTGAACAGTCCATGACCATTAATTATAGGCAAATTTCTTCAACTGAATATGGTTAACAATATAGTGCAACATGTCATGCAATATTGCCTGAAAGAGTTTTACATTTGCTATAAACATAGGATAAAGTTACATTTCTGGTACAGATGGAGCTATGAGTTTCAGCTATGCATAAAGCATTGATTAACAATTGCTATTCAGTTTAGTGCAAATAAAAGACTACTTTTTCTCATTAGGCTACTTACTAACAAAAATGATCCATGTCCTTACCTACTCCATCCTAACTGCCAGCACTATTCGGATATTTATTACAGCAATCACAGAGGTACTTCTGCTGCAGCTTAGATGTGCATACTGACTTGAGGTACTGAGCCATGTTTTTTAAGCTTGAATACCCCAAGTGAACCCCCTCCTGTGATGCTAATTGTGTGTCAGATTTACGAGTGTACAAGAAACCACAAGTACGAAAGGTTATGCTTGAGCTTTTAGTATGTATGTTAGAAAATGCTATTAATTGTGCCAATTTTTTTAACTCGTTAAAATGTTTCTAATTAACTTATTGAAAACAAAGCATTAAAGTCCTGGTCTTACCCTGAACACATGATACCAACAATAAAATACAGTATGTGAGTGTCAGAATCCTCCTGAGATTCCCCACACAAGGGAAAGGGTAACCAGTTAGAGTTGATGGGAACATGGCTGTTTTTTAACAAAGCTTACCCAACAAAATATAAAAATAAATAAAATATTTGCAGCAAAAACCAGGCCACTACAATTTTTTTCTTGCACTGAAATGCAATGGGAAGATATGGGTATGAATATTTAACAAGTCATAGTAAAGACACTTTAAAAATCTTTTTGACTTAAAGAAATATAGGGAGTGCAGAAAAAATAGACAGAGAGGAAGATTTTTAGATTTCTTAACTCCTTAAGACATACGACCACACAATCCAGAAACCAACAATCTCACCCACACTACCTCATAATTTTGTGTAACCTCAATTTATTTCAGACTCTGCGCTGTTAATGCCGTAAGCACTCACCTGTTCTCCTACCAATTACCAAAAAAATTATGTATAAACGCATGTTTTATTGAAAACTGACAGCCAGAGCTTTGTCACACAGACACACACACCCACACACAGATTCACGTGAACAAGAAATACATTTTACCTGTAAGCATCCATCAAACACCAGAAGTTGTCATTGGTTTGGGGGGGAATTATGTCTTTTCACCTCTCCTCCTGTACAGACCTTAGTATTGAAGCAGCCTCCATAAAGCAGAGCAGAGCGAAACGACAGATAAATTCTGAGCGATGTCCCGGTCTGACTTTTTGTGCAGGGGAAATGTCAAAATGATCTGATACTCACACACACACAACATCAAACATATAAATGCTGTTTATGGGATGGATGGAGATGTACAGACCTGCTAAATCTGATGCAGAAACCTGAACATGAGGAGACTTGTTTTGTAGGGAAAGTAGTGAAACAAATGGAGGGGGGAATGAAGCAAGAGGCCTATAAATGAGAGCTTATGGCATAAAAAGAAGAGAAGAGATGAAGAAGTAGATGGCGGTGAAAGAAAAGAGATGTGATCAATTTTCTTCTTCAGTGCCCTTCAGAACAGAGGACACATTGTCCTGAAGATTGTGCTAAAGCAGCTCCGCTGTAGCACTTATCTCATGCCAAGTCACGCTGGAGAACTAGGCAATATTTCACTCTGATTCAGGTCAGTCACATTCATATATCTTGTAGCAGGCTCTCATTCACTTAACACCATTTAAAGACACTAATGAAGAACACAATGAAATCACCACTATTTATAACGTTCCCTGGGATTTTTTTCCATGACTGAGAAGAGGACTATTTTGAAGAGGAAACAGATAATCATTTAAAATGTGAAATTGTCCTTAGCAGGAAAATAAATCCCCTTTAATCTGCCTGTTTTCAGTTGTAAATAAATTACTAATTTGAAGATAATAGCTGTTACAATATTAGCTGAGAGGGAAAAAAATCATGTGTCAGGAATCGGATGCTGTTTTTGCAGAAGCAGCACATATTAGAGCAGATTCCATAAGTTCGGGACCCCCTCAGGCAAGGAAACCAGAGAGGTGAAGATTCTTTAATTGAAGAAAATGGAATGGACGGGCACATTTTTTCTGGGTTTCTTGCTTGGTATATTTTCTCTTTTTCCCTCTCACTCTGTTTATTAGGAGTAGAGTGGACTAACGTAAGTTTTCGCTCAAGGCTTGCCTTTTTTCTTTGATTTTCTTTTCTTTTTATAGTTATGACGCAAGAGGGATATGGCCTCTGAAAAACCCTTTACATACTGAAATTACTCAGCAAAGGAAAAATCTCTCATAGGCAAATGGGAAAAAGCCCATTTGGAAACAATATGTTTGTCATATTAAGGTGCAAGTGAATACAGAAAATCTTACTTGATATGGTCATCATAAGAACACATCAAGTTCCTTTGTCACTGACAAAACATGTCCTAGTTGGGTTTTGATATTTATTTAGATGCAAATCTATGTTGATTCAGAATGAAATAATGCTTCCCCATAACATGATTCCCTTTGCACATGGTAATATTGCCTAAGGCATAAAGCAATCAATAATCCTGAATTAATTCCAATTTTCCAATTTTGTTGATATTTCCTTTCTTCTTTTTTATACTTTACTTCTTTAGATGTCTTTACTTGTATGCAGAATGACCTCTGAACAATGCTTGAGGCCTATGTGAGATAACTGCATGTATTTTAGGTAAATGTATCAACAACAAAACTCAGTGAAGACATTTTGGAAGAGGAGCAGAGCCAGACTTCAATGTAAATGTTGAGCAA
>NW_015150897.1:473772-498551 GCF_000732505.1 Cyprinodon variegatus | reverse complement strand
TTCATTTAGATCAGTGGTTCTTTATATAGAGTTTTGGTGTCTTCTTGCTGCCACAGACCTGAGTTATATGAAGGACTGATGCTGCACCACTTGATATTTCTCTCTGAATACCCAAACTCAGTAAGCCATGGCCGAAGTGCGTCATAATAAGTGCTATCCGTATGGTGTGGACAGTTAGGTAGGAGCGAGGTCCAGGAAGAAACGTGCTTCCTAGCACCAATGAAGTTGGCATAAGAACCTCCTGAGATGTTAGTATGTATATTTGCGTGACAGACCATATAAACATAGACCACCAATACTACATTATTTCGTGACATGTACCAGGTGTGTCACACGCAATGTCCACGCCTTCCAATGTTTGGGGTTTTATGAAAGAGAGCTTCAGCCATCCACTACATTTGAGTAACTTTAGTTCTCTGTAGTTTTTTATTTTTTCGGGAAAGACAGTCCTAATGTTACCATTGTCATTCCAGTGTGTGTCCACCATATAATTATGTCCATAAAGCCAAAGGCTGCCTAGATTTAGCACAGCAGTCCAGTGCTCCTTTCCTACCCTGGAAAGGGCTGCTGCAGTTTAGCCCTGGCTATGGATAGCCTCTGAGCTCCAGTGGTTGCCACGGTCCTCTCAACATCGGAACTTATTTTCAAATTACTGCATGCATTGAATCAGTAAATGAGCCATATAGTAAAGCTTAAAAGTATAATGTTCTTGGCCTCAATTGATCTTAAATGTACTTTTGTACAGCAAAGGCAAAAGAAAAGTGACATTTTAACTCAATACTATAAGCCCTGTGAGCGATCCTATTGAATCTGCTGCTGCCAAGGTGCATGCTGGGACAGCTGTCACTAGAGTCCTGCAACGGGTCGGGGGTCACCCGCTAAAATGCTCTTTTGCGGGTGAAAAATACATAAATAAAAATAAACGGGTCGGGGATCGGGCTGATATTTTTTTAGTGCGGGTGGGTAGTTGGTGATTTTTTTTTTTTTATGCGTGTGTGTTGTTATGGACGTCAGAAATGTTATATTAATCAGGCACTGGGGTCACCCTTGTTGTAGCTTAAAGCCCTGCCGGCAATGTGGGCTTCCCTCCAAAAAGGCCACAGTCAGTGCATACACGTCTGCTGCAGTGTTAATGCCGCTGTTCTGCAGCGCAGCGTACTATAGCCTATTACTTGATGTGTTAACGGGTCGGGTTGCGGGTTAAATATCAATGGGTCGGGTCGGGTTCGGATTTGAATTGAAGATATCCGCGGGTGACGGGTCGGGTTCGGTAGTCATCCTAACGGGTTCGGGCGGGTGCGGGTTGGTAAAACTAGACCCGTGTAGGACTCTAGCTGTCACTCTGAAGAACGCATAAGTCTGCTCTGATGCATGCTCGGAAAAGATGGAGTGGCAAGAACAACATCCGCGGATTTCGTCCACTGTTGGTCTCCTGTTTTTGTGAAATGAGACAGTGCTGGGGCTGAGGTCGATGACGTTTTACGAGCACATAAGAACGAAACAGCCATAGCCTATAGGTTAAGCTACAGTCTCATAGAGAGCAATGTTGTGTGGTTTGTAAGCGGTATAATTGAGAAGAGAAGATAAAGAACGGAATGGACTAGAAAGAATAAAAGGAATACTAACCAGGATGCAAAGTCAATTGTTCTTTCCTTTTCTGATCATTTTTTATTACTATGCTCATGATCTGATTTTTAATCTTCTATTAAAGCTGTGTAGTTGGAGTCACTTTTTAATAGAAATATCAATCTTGCTGTCAGTGTACATAGCAGCAAGGTAAAAAGAAATCAGGGCTTGTTTCTTACAATCCAGAGAAGATGAAAAAGTAAATGACCCGGGTTGAGAAGTACAAGAAATTGAAATTTACATCACAGAGATAATAGTAGAGCAGACTGTGAGGAATTCCTGCTGCTCTACAATGAGCTCAAGCCTATCAATTGCCCCAACATTTATGTACTTTCTGTGTAGCTTATGTAATTTCTATCACTCCAGTCAGCACCAGGTTGGGAAGGAATCAAAAATTAATCCAATCAGTCAGCAGTATAAAAGAAAAAGCTTGGATATTTAAACTAAAGCTGAGCAAGTTCAGGCTTCATGCAATAGCACTGTGGTGGCAGGTCATGCAGCTATATTGGGCGATACAAGCAAACCGCAGCATTTACTCATTTTACAAGTGAAAATTACATCCAGAAAGAAATCGAACAATTTAAAATGTTGTTGAGACAGTTATACTCAGCACTGTTTGCTTTAGCCTTTTCATTCGCAGTAGTATCAATCATTATTTAGGGGACAACAAGGTCACCTTTGACTCATATATCTAAGGTACACGCAAAGGAGTGTTACCATCTTTCATCATTCAGTGAGCTGATTTCAACTGTGCTTTTGATATACTGCCATAAAAATTAACATTATTATATCTTTACCATAAGCATACCTTTTTTTATAATAAATACAATAAATATACTTTTGTATAGCATCTTTAAACTAAACTATGGTTTATTGGGACTTTTTAGATACTTTCAATCCAATAATTTATGTTCCTTCTGAAAAGATTTAACCAGTATTCAGTTCTGCTGTAAAGAAAATTAAAATCTTTTGATTTTAGCATACAGTACATTTTTGCTTTAAGGGTCTTTATATAATTCAGCAAAATTAGTTTCTTTATCTTTTCTTTTGGTGTGGGTTTACCTCTTTCTGTTTTGGCAGAACAAATTGAAGTAATATTGTGAGTCAGCAAAGCAGTTGTATTGGACTATCCAATCGATGCCAACACTTGTTAACAGTGTTAATTTTCAAAATGGAGCTGTAGTACTGTTACAGAATTTATTGGCAGCCTTGTCAGCTCTTGTTAAAGGGAGCTCAGCTAGTTCCCTGTCCATTCTGCGTCTCGATCTGACTGTGGCAAAAGCGTTCGGTTCACAGGTTGATTGCCAACACTCTCATAGAAGTGGCAAAACCCTGTAATAAAATGTAGTTGGAGCACATTATATTTTTAATGGGTCATTTTCATATTGTGCATTTCATGTTTTCATTTGGTTTTACTTTATTATCTCAATTTTTCCAGCAGATTTAAAACACATAGTGAATAGAAAAAAACGTATTGATGTTTCCTGTGATTTCTTGCAAGGTCTGTTTGTCTATGCTGACTTTTGTCGGGTAAAACTTTTTGTCTAGAGTTAGTTCTTTAGGTACTTTAAAGTACCTAAAATGCATTCCAAATTATAAAACTTGGCTATATACACTCACTACAGACACAGACAACCATTAGCCTTTATCTTCATTTGTTTCTTGGCCCCTGATTAATGGAAGTCCAATAGTCACCCTGGTTGTTACATTGAAAGGCCTTTTCAGACACAAGATATGTAACATTAATGGTTTAATCAATCTGTTAAGTTGATGGCATTCAGTCACTCACACAGTGAGCACTTTTTTAGTTCTAATGGCTTCATTCTTTTCTGCAACTATGACAAAAGCCACATTTCAAACTTGATACCAAAAATAAGATACAATGAAGGGAAAATCAGACGTTTACATGAACTGAACAAAGCAATAAACACCTCACCTATTACTTTCTTAAATGTCTGACAGTTAATATAAATAAGTATGGTCTCCATCAATCAATAGGTAAATCAGTCAATTAATGAATCAGTCAATAAATCAATTAATCAATCAGAGTGCTTTAAAGATGCCAAGTGACCATCTAGTTTGAGCTGTTAAGCAAACATTTCCTATTCTAATTAATGTTCAACAGGCTTAATCCATAAGTATTCTTGACCAAAGTAGAAAATATATATATATATATTAAGAAAATACCATCAAATAACTTTAAAAATAAAATTTTATTCTATTTATTTTTTGGGTGTGCTCTAGACAAACATATTGTTTGCAAAAATGCTTATATATATTTCTTTTTAAATTCTTGAGAGTTTCATCAGTTTTAGATTGATATTAACGTTGATGTTTTGGATATGTCGAGGAATAACCTTGTAGGTGGAGTTAAACATTAAGGTGATGGCAAGGACAAATTGCAGCCCAAATTTCTTTAGTATAACTTATTACTTATTGCAGTCATAATGAAAGAAAACTAAAATTAAGTTCAAAATGATAGAAAGATTTTTTCTATTTATTTGAACTCTTCAGTACAAAGAAGCGAAAGCAGGATCCACTGTTGAGCTTAATTTGGCAATGTGGTCATGTGGATATGCCCAAATGACAGTGATATTTTAAGACTTGTTTATTTCAATCTGAAAAACTCACAGAGAGAGAAAGATGCAATTAGAAGAGTTTATTGATACAATAGTTTGAACCTTGGCGCTCAGGCCTCGGCAGGAAACATAAACGCTGATTTATACTTTAATGCAGATAAACTGATGTATGAGAATAAGGATATTTCTCCCCGGGCCTGAAACTGGTGGTGGAGTTTAGATAGATGAAGTTTGGTTAATCCATTGAGGCTGGTATACTGGGTGATGCTTGAGTTAGATGTCACTGAATGAACAAAGTTTGCATAAACTGTCCATGAACTGTCCATGAAGAGCAAGCATGAAGCGACTGTGGAGAGAAAAAACTCCCCTTTGGGAAGAAATCTCTGGCAGAACCAGGCTCAACGTGGCGGTCTTCTGCCGGACCGTTTAAAGTGACAGGGAACTCCATGAAAGTCTGGAGGGAGTACACACTGGAGGTGAGGTTGAAGGAGAATCGAGGAGGAGTCGGATGAGCTTACTACAATGGTGGAGAAGGGGATGGAGGTGGGTTGTCTGAATCAAAGTCCGACATAGGAGCGATGGATCTTGCGCTTGTTGAAGAGCAGGCCTAGAGATGATTTGGAGTGGCTTTAAGTAGAGTACTGGAAGATGATTGGGCATCGAGGACAGTGGCTTGAAGCAGGTTGGTTGCATCGGAGGCGGATCAGCCTCAGATTGAATGGAAGTAATCAGAGTTTCTTCAGTTGAATTTCTGCCTTAGCTTCATTTTACAATAAAGAGAAATGTACTTTAGCATTCTTTGCTTCTGGAAATGAGTTGAATTCGTTAAAATAAGACTGACCTCACTGCATATTTTTGATAGATAATCACTACTTATAACGTTACCATATGGCAGAGAACTAAAACACTAAATCTTACAAAGGGCTTGAGGAGAGCTCTGGTGGTGAGAAGATCCAAATGGAGAAAGGAGGGATAATCTATGGCATAATTAAAGCAAGATATTTATTCATAATAACCGGGATGTCCAAAATCTAAGCCCAAACATTCAAAATTCAGAACTAAAGGAAATCTGTAAGAAACAAACAAGATCCAAGTCAGAGTCATGGATGGCGGATGACAGCATTATCTTTAAGCACAGATTTCAGATTACTGAGACTAAGATCACGAAGAAGCCAGAGGTGTACACCCTGAAGACCCACACACCTAAAAGCAAAAATGTATGTCAGAAAAAGAGACCGGCACAAATTAGTGTCGGAGTATTCTTGACAGAAAAAAAACAGATTTTAGGAGGAGGGCCAAGCAAACTTCTTCATAATTAAATCAGTTAAACTTATCCAGTTAGAATTAACTATGTTTAAAATACTCTCTAATACTTAATTCTTAACATCAAAATTTTATGGACTTAGTGGCTTGCTCATGTCGACTACATGGAGTAAGGTTATTATACATCCTTTTTATCATATGCTGTAAGAAATGCAGGTCAGATGTAATTCATTGCTGCTACTCAAAGAATGAGATATTGATCGTGGCACATGGAGCTTATTTTCTTGCATTACGTTAATCAGATCTTGATTGACAGCTTCCAGGCCCAGATGTGTCTATCTCATAGAGTGCTGATTTCATAAAGCATACCTGTCTGCGTCTGTCTTCAGCCAACCACTGGGCAACCTTGCTTTCAAATTAGCATCTGCTGCATCTCCATTTATTAACAATAGACACTTTTCAAAACCGAACAATATTGCTAGAATTTTCTTTTTAGTATCCCTGGGACCAAACAAGCCTAAGTGATTAGTTTTGTTGCGGAAGAAAACGCCTGGAGGTAGACTCTCAGTGAAGAGGCCAGGAAGTCCTGCCCAGGAAAGCATTCATTCCTCTAGCTATTTAATTATGAGGGCGAGGGACCCTTGGGTGCATAGCTTTATTCTCCCACCAAAGTGGCTCACTAACAAACTCCACTGAGTGCCTTTGATTGATCTGAAGCCATTTACGGCAGCCATGAAAAGACAAAGGCAGCGGCAGAAGGTGGGGGGAATGGTAAGCTGTGGTGGAAAATGGAAGGTTGTAAGAAAAAGAATACAGTGATGGGAGGATTAAAGGAAAGGGGCAGAAGAGGAACAGAAGAGGAGGGGGGTGTCAGTGGGGAGGAAAGCGCAGAGCCACGGTGATGGAATGAGGGATGAAGGGGAGCAAAGGGTGGATGTATGGCTAGATTTGAGGGAAGAGAAGGAAGAATATGGGGGGTTGGCTTTCCTGGCACAGCAGTTTCCTGCACACACAACTACACACAGACTCATGCGTGCCTTTATACACAAGCTTGGACAGAAACAGCATTTGTTAAGCCTCTGTTAGCACTTCCACAGCATCAAGGGAGCAAAGATATTGATATATTTGCATAAAATGGCATTATGCTCTGGACCAACAGTGAGTGGACGGTATCTGATAAGATTTCACTTTCTGTCCCAACCAAATCTCTGTAACCACACACCAACTTTCCCTAACTCTGGGCAGGAAAAATCCTATTCTCTGACTATTTTTCTATATACGTCCCTGAAAGCATCCTCACCTAAGAAAACACATTGATTCAGTGTATTTGTTGTGCAGCAAACATCTTTGCCTCTGTGGACCTTCTCCTCTTATCTGTTTTACTTAACTCCCAGAGTGCAAACTTTTTCAATTATCCATGCTTCTACTTCAGAGGGTTAGGGGCAAAGGCACTGTTTTGGCCGAAAAAAGAGTCTGCAGAGGAGAGAGTAGGAGAGATGTGGATGGGCAGCTGGGGGTGGGACAGGATGGGATGGAGACAGGATCAGGAGGGAGGGGGAAGAGAAGTTAAGGGAGAGAAGATTCGGCAGTGACTGTTCCAACAAGTCATCTTTCATTTTTATGACTTCAATCAAACGTCCTTGGAGCCTAAATACACTAAGATCATGCACTGTTATACTGGCTGGAAGGCTGGGAAGACTTTAAAGATAATGCGTGCACTGGTCCACTGAGTGCAAGGATTTTAATGCCTGCTATTTAACAGCAAACGCTGTTCAGTTTCTGCTCTGCTTTGGCACCAGTACAAAAACCTACACCATTTACAGTTTTTGTTCACTTCATCGTCCTTCCCCAGTGTATCTCTCTCTGTCCTCACTGTTTCTGTCCAGTTTCTCATGCCCACAGTATCTCTCCTTTAACAGGACGCTGCTGCAGTTTATCACTTGTGTTGGGATGTGGGTTTTGAATCACTAAATTTCTGTGTCTGTTGCTGTGTGTATTTCCAACATTTTCCATTTTTATCAGTGACTTTGCTGAAAATAGTGTTTCATACGATGTTGAAAACTTCTGCTCTATGAAACAGGGGAGGCTCAATGGTGTTAAATAAATACATATGTCAGGTGTTGAATTAAGAAATGTTGAAACAGATGAAACACATCACAACAGGTGCAAATAGCTGTTGTGAAACACCCTGAAATAATAAACTCCAGAAACAAAAACAAGAGTTCAGCAAATGATGAGTGTGAATGATCCCTTTTCCCTCTGGACTCATTAGAAAAAACATCTCGCTGTCTGTTCACTGTCAGTCAAAAATCGTTAAGTATGTTTGCCAATCAGCAACGAGCTTCACGACTTGCCCTGCTCCATGGACACCCTAAGAGGCTGAGCCTCAATGGAAGGGACGTATTATGGCGTGTTTGTCCAATAAGCGTCCTTCTTTCTTGCCGCTTACCTTAATAGACCGGCTAAAACCTCAACAGAGCAGAGGGGAGATGGTGTCCGAGAGCAAAACAAATAGCTGCTCAATGTACGACATATGCTACGTTCACAGCGGACGCAGCAAAAGCAGCAAAATCGCGTCTACTGCTTCATTTTTGCTGCTTGTACCAGTTATTTCTGACGCGCGGCTGAAGCAGCTTTGCTGCTCTGGCTGCACGGTGCAAACGTTTGTCTGACGCACGTTGGGCGGAGCTTCACTATCCTTTCTCTGCCTTGCAGCTATATTTGCTGTGATCAGTGGGAATAAAGTAGTTTTAATATGTTTTTAAGTGAGAAAATACACCTGAAAACGTAATCAGTGCAAGTCAGTTCATTCAGATTATCATCTTGCCTTCCAATATTTTTTCTGTACATACCAGCGGTGCGCCGACAGTAGGAATCCCTTCATCAGCAGCCTCTGGCCGGGTCGCCTCCTCGCGGTTCACCGCGGCAGCTGGTAGGTGTTTTTCATCTAAATTATCCAAACTGCAGGCAGCAGGATAATAAAAGCGAACATATTCTGCTGGCAGATTTCTGCATTTTAAGTTAATTTAGGCGTCAATAAACTGTTTAAAAGGAGTGATCATAGCGTTCTGATCATCAGCGCTGTGCCTCTCTCCCTGCCAGCTCCCAGATCAGCTTCTCTGATTGGTTGACGCGGCGCGTCGAGCAGCAAAAATTAAATTTTTCCATCTCGAGCAGCGCTGCGCCTGCTGCTCAAAACGCGCTGTGGGACCTTTTGCTGCGCCTTGACGCGCGTCAACCATTGACTTTGCATGTAAACTCGCTGCTTTTGTCGCGCCAGCTGCGTCCAGTGTGAACGCAGCAATACCCATAAAATAGGGGGCATTATAATGCAGTTTAATAACCTCATTCATGAAGTTTAAAAATTTATATTTTACCTGTAATTTTACAAAACTAATAGGGAAGGTTTAGCCTCCCTAGTATTCAGTGAGAAATTGCGACTGACTGAAAAGTCATACAGAACGGCAATAATTCCTCAGTCATTTAAATTAAGAACAACTTAAGTTAGTTTTAGGCTTGAATTGCAAATGCTTTGACCTTGAGCAACTATGAAACTGCATTTTTCTGCATGGGGCAGCACAAAACCGTAAGGACTGAATATGCTGGTAGAGTGTTGGTTTCATTGTGCCTTAGTATTAGTAGAGCGATTTAAAACAAATAACAATAAATTAAAAGAAATTATCAATTATTTCCTATACTACTTAGTTAATATAAAGAATTTCCAATTATACCTGAACCAATGTTATCTATGACATGCATTTATTTGGGTTTTCCAAATATTTAAATAAAAAATTAAATGTACAATCTACTTATAATTATTAGATTATTATTGAATTGAAATATGCAGTTACATAATTAAATGTCCTACAAATAGCTCAAGTTACATTTGAACTAATTAGATTAAAGGAGTCAAACCTGGTATTTTACGTAAACAATCTTTTCAGAATTTTCTTGCAATTATGTTTATTAACTTTAAGGAGAAAAAGCAAATAAGTAGAGCTCATATGGAATCCTTTTCATACCCATATTTGTCCCATGCAAGAGTACATGTGAATTTGATTAATGTGTATGCGTGTTCATGTGGATGTAGAGTTAGCAACATTAGCAGATTGCCATGGTTCATTTACCATTGTTTCCTGGTCTCTAAAAATAGGTAAAACGTTACAAAAGCAGCAACACTTACCAAGTTTGCTGGTTCATAACAAAGTCCCCACCCCCAAAAAAATGTCACTTTTGCACTCCATATTTTCCAACAGGTTTTCACTGAAGTCCAAAACAAGTTTTAACATGAAAAAGTTAGATGTCCTCTGGATGCCTCCTTTAAAAATTGCTTGATCGTTGAACCCTTGGTTTCAAGAGAAGTACTGCAGTTTTTGTCCTTGCTTGGAACAAGAGAGCATGGTTCTGGTTTGCAGTGCTAGCATTAAGTCAAAAAATAGGGTGAATCAGTTAACTTTTAGATTTAACCTGAAGTATAACTTTGTATCTCAGCTATATAGAAACGTGGTTAGGTGCTGTGCTATTACTAAGGTCAGAAAAGTGTAACTTCTTTTTATCTGTGGTATGGGGAAAGAGCAGTACCCTTTTTTTTTGGTAATAGAGGGCATCCTTTGCATTCACAAAATGTTTTTTGCTGTGATAACTCTGACATTATTAATCATTTATGTGTAGAATTGATCACATGATCTAACAAAGATAATCCCTGATTGAAATCTTCAAAATAACAGGCTACTATCCTGATGTTTCTAGATTAATGCATAGGAGCATAGCACTTACAATTATTTTATAACACGAGTTGATGGTGAAGGTGTTCAAACACACTTAAAGTAGAACATGCAACACTTAACAAATTCTTTATTATTAATTGCATTTACTGGAAGAAATTGAACTACAAATATGTTTATCATGTTTTATTACACTAGTAAGTACGTTTAAGACAACATTATGATCTCGCTCTTCTGGTGATAAATCAATTTCTGAAAAACATCACACCTTTAGATGGTCCAATTTCCTTCCACTTCACTTTTAGTACAGGCCAATGGATGTCATGTAATTGTAATAGCTTGTTTTGAGGGCAGTAATTTTCCAGTATTGCATTGATCGAGAAGTAAAAAAACAAAACACAAAGAACAAAGAATAAAGTCCCTGACATTTTGTATCTGCTGCCACTTTGATGTTCAAATGTGCCTCTATGCCTGCACCATTTCTTTACAATGAGTAGTCCATGATATGTTTTTTAAAAAAATCCCTTGAAATTCAAGTTCTAAATATTTTTTTTCTCTTCTTTTCCAGTCATACATTGCTCTTATGTTACTTTTGTCTTGATTTTGGAGAGTTGGGAGCAAGCCCACATTCCTACTACAAGGGAGGGTTTAGGGTGAAAGTCTGAGCCCAATCATTCAAAATCACTAAAGGGTTCAGGGTCTGCATAGACCAATGAGACCGGCATTGGCAGTTGTATCATGGTACGGTCCCAGGGTCTATTTTAGGGTCCTAGATTGTATTCACCCTTGCCGGATCTGCTCCAGATCCAGACTCTGGCATGAATGAAAGTGTTCCAACCGTTTGGTGAGAACACATAGTTAAAAAAAAAAATCTGTTACTTTTAATTAATCAGTTTTCCATTGGCTGTCACATCTTATCCCTGTTGGGGTCATGGTGTCTATCTGTAGCTGTGTAGGGGCGAGAGGCAGGGTACACCCTGGACAGGTCACCAGTCTATTGAAGGTCATCACAGAGACACACAGGACAAATCGCCATTCAGACACACACTCACACCAGGAGAATTTAGAGAAGCCAATCAACCTAACAGTCATTTTTTTGGACTGTGGGAGGAAGCCGGATTACCCAGAGAGAACCCACACATGCACATGGAGAGCATGCAAACTCTATGCAGAAAGACCCCGGGCTGGGAATCAAACTCAGAACTTTCTTGCTGCAAGGCAGCGGTGCTACCCACTGCTCCACTGAGCAGCCTCCTTTTAATTCAATTCAAAATTAGTTTCTTAACATGTATTTTAAGTTAAACCTAAATAGTTTCTAATAAAACATGTTGAATAAAATAATGCCCAAATACAACGTGTGCACATTTGTACAGTGTTGGAGATAAATAATGTGACTGAGGAAGTCACCTTGCCCAGAGAAACGTGGCTTCAAAAAGCCAACTGTTACCTTCATGTAAGTTGGAGCACTGTTATGGAGTTATAGTCGTGTGTAATTCCATCTGTCAGAGTCTACCACACAGGGATGCACTCTTTATATATAGATGCAAGTGTCCATCGTGGACTACATAGGGCAGCATGACACCCTCTGCATAGGCCAGCGTGACACACTCCATGTACCATTCACATCCTTCACTTTCTTATTAAGTCTTGCCTTTTCTTACTTTGTTTTCCCATCTGTCTCCTGTGCCTCCCTATTGCGTTATTTATTTCTTTGACTCTTGTTTTCACCCTCCCCACCTTTCCTTTTTTGACGCACCTTCCTCCTCTTGGTCCATCCATCTCCTCCGCTCCCCACTTTTGTTTTACGTCTTGCGTCCTTTCTTTGCCTCTTATCGCCTTTCTTCCCCTCTATTTTCCTCCTACTCATTTCCCACCTGTACGGGATTGCTGCTCAGAGCCACCGAGCCCAGAGCGTGTAATACCCTGACCAGAGTTATTTAGCTGCGCAATGACAGGTAGGGAAATGAAATCACCACTCCGCCGTGTGTGTTTTTTGTTTCGTTCCCCTTTACTGTTTCTCCTTCTCATTTATGAGACCCTGCTGCAGGGCTATTTTTAGTCAGCTGCCACCTTCTCGCTGGTTTGTAAAATTCATCTGCCAGACGTTCACTTAGCCTGAAATTCGCTGTCATGAATGCTGAATAATATTCTTATCTAGAGCTTGGTTTTGGCATGATAAAATCCCCCCCTTTACATTGTTACCCCCATGGTCATTTTTTCTATAGTTATTTTCGAGAAGTACCTCAAACTTCCTCCATGTTAGGTTTCAGGAATAATCTTTTAAAAACATTTTGGATTTTTTCTTCACCAGGAAAACTTTTTTTGTCTAATAATTTACATAAGCATAAATCATTGAAGTATGAATCATACCAGCATTGCACCTGCATGTGGGACGAATGAAGGTTCCCCTCGTTTTTTAAAATTTGACTCTTTGCCACGAGGGAACTCTCATAGCTTACTCCATAATGGGAAACAATGTTAATCTATTCATTAGCTTTTGCTGAAACAAGAATAACTCTGGAATCACATGGCAGGGGACTTATTGCTGAAAGACGTGTACATATAGTGCTTTGAAAAGGTATTCCTACCTCTCTAACTTTGATCATGTATCGAATTATAAGTTACTAAAACTTACAATACTATACAATCTTGCTATACTTTTCTGGACAATGAAAATTATATTCATTATAGAAACCTGAAATTGGATAGAAAAAAGAGCCTCTTTGATTTAATACTTTTTACCACTGCCTTTAGCTAGAGTCACAACAGGAGTCCTTTTTGAGTTCCTCTCCAGCAACTTTGGAATTGTTCTTCAAAAAAAGCTCAAGCTCAGAATTGCTCAGAAGTGTAGGAGCCAGTTTTGCGATTTTTTTTTTCTGACCTGAGTTTCCCACAGTGCAAACATTGGTAGAAAAGATTTTCAACATCTATTATTTTACTAAAGTGGGACAAAATCAGATCGACCAAACTCTGCCCATTTTTCAACAGCTATTTCTAGACTAAATCAAGACTAAGACGGACCAAACAGATTTGGCCTAAAAACAAACATCTAAATGACGTCTGGTGTTTTAGACGGTTAGGTCTGAACCAGGCTTTTAGCTAGGAATACTTCATAGAGTCTACACCTGAGTGTATCACATCTTTAAGCTTAGCGTGGTGTAGGGTAGTCAGATGTCCGGCTTTAGGGCGGACAGTCCGGATTTTCATTGCACTGTCCTGCATCCGGCGCCGCATCCAGCCGGACATGTATTTGTCCTCCTTTATGAGGCACTAGGCTTGTAGAGCAGATATTTTTTTTTTTTTTTTTTTGCTTGGCTGCAGCACCATATCCAGTCATCAAAAATGCATCACTATCTGATCTAACAGATGATTGGCTAAGAGTGGCGGCGTGTCAGATAGAGATCTGCTTGTCATTGGTTACAAAAGTAAACAAGGATCAGAATTACTGATGCTAAGTATTAAAGTTAGCGTCCTGTCAAAACCAGGGCGTTGTTTAACCCAGAATGGACAAAAGAGCGTGAATTTATGATCAACGGTAGTGGAGATTCATTCCATGGTTTCTGCCACTTTGTAGATGCAATGTGGGCGTAAGCAGTCGAGGAAAAGCTGTAATTGAAGGGCGTGCGAGTACGGATTAACATAAAAGTAATAAACGTGCAGCAGCGAACTCTTCAATGTTGGCTTTTACATTACGTTTTGTCGCCCCTGGATGCTAAAATTACTTGTGCAGAGCTGCAAGGTAGACTATACTATAAAACATCACTAGTCCTATGGAAGTGTAGACTGTGACATAAAAGTGGATTTCAGTGATTGGCCCATGGCTGAAGGGATGACCATAAAGACAGCTCTGCTGCTCACAGACACTGAAGATAAGTTCCCAAAAGACTGAGGCTCTTAAAAATAAAGCTTTACTTTTAGAGCAGTTGAATTTGTTTTCTACAATCTGTTTGTTTAAAAAAATATTAGGCTATTTTATTATGAATGTTTCTTGTTAAAAAGATGTTTGTAACATTTAGGTCCACACATCTTATGCTTTGTGGTATTCTGCACTTTAAAGATTCATCTCGGTGGTCACTTTTTAAACACAACAATGTATTAAATAAATACAAATGCTGGGAACCAATTCTTTTTTACATTTCTTTAATATTTTGTTCTATTCAGCTACACAAGCATTCTCTTTAAACTACTAAGAAATGTGCTATAAATGTGACTTTACCCGATTCTTATGTACACCTTAGTAATTTATTGATATGCTGCACAATGTCCTTTTTGGTGCTGTAGAAATGGCCACCCTCGCATGGCGTAGGGGGGTCCGCGACATCCTCCCTCAGAAAATGTTGAAATTTAGACTCTCTGAGATGCTATTTCCTTCATTTTGAGGTGTAATGCAGCTAACCGTTTGTCTTTGACACTACTTTTGTCCTGACTAGGAGAAGTATGTGTGCTTGCCTAGAGGTGGAACTTACATAAGGATGACATGAGCAAATTTTTAGGTACAATAACATGTTTCATAGGTTAATTCAAACAATCAGAAAGTGTAATGCTACGTTCACATCACGATTTCAGCAGCAAAAAAGCACCTGCTGCTTCATTTCTGATGTGTGTACACATTAAGGTGCGTAAAGTATGTCCAGATGCTTCTAAGGCTTCTGCTGGTCCTGTATTCAATGGCAGAGATTTGCCTTGCTACAGTATATTTGCTGTGATAAGAGGGTTAGTAAGTAGTTTTGATATATTTTTAAGTAAGAAAGTCCACATCAAGACATCATTTGTGCAGTCAGTTGTTCAAGATTATGATCCTGCCTTAAAATATTCTGTTGCTGTTGTAGCCGTGCAGATTCTCACATAGGCTACCAGCGATGCGCTGTCACTGGGAAACCCTCACAGCAGCTGTGGGGGGTTCCACTACTGTTCATGGCGGCTGGAGGTAGATGTAAATGTTTTTCAGGTATGTGGTTCAAACCTCAGGCACCACAATGATAAAAACACATTTTTATTATTATGGTATTTTGCCAGCAGGGTTGATATTTTAAGCTAATTTGGGCGTTGATCATAGCGTAAGTGATCATACGGCTCTGCATCAGCATCGCTGTGTATGTCTACCTACCAGCTTACAGTTCAGCTTCTCTGATTGGTTAATGTGGCATGTCAGGCAGCAAAAGTTAAATTTTTCCAACTCCAGAGTTTTCTGCCAGTGAAATTTTGAACATTCCAATAAGTTTTCCAGGGGAAAACATTCCAAAAACAGGGGGGCTTTTTTTTTTTTTGGTACAACGTACACCAGTACACATTGCTAGCTAAGAACATGGTCTGGATTTTGACTGACCATTTAATCATCTTCTACTGCTTCTCTGTTAGGGTCATGGGGGTTGGTGCCTATCTCAAGCAGTCTGTATTCGAAAAGTCTGGTACACTCTGGATAGTTTAGAAGCAGACGGAAAAAAAACTCTTCTAGAAAAACTTCACATCCAGTTGCCTAAACTAAACTTTTCTAGCTTGATCAAGTACCTGTATGACTGAGAATCATCATAGATCATGGATGAAATTTTGATCTCAGAAGTGTGGGGGATGCAAGTATTTTTTAATATAACTAACTTGCTGTCACTCCTGAGAAGCTCAGGGTCTGTGGTTTTCCGCTTGGTCCTAGAGCTCAACAAATGTCTTTGTACCCTAGCCTAACATTGTTTTTGGACAGTAAAAAGTGCAAGGGACCAAAACGGACACAGATACATTCAGTTTGTGGTTCTGATGTAATGCAATGTTTAACAATTTAAATGGATATGAATATTTTTTCAAGGCACTGTTCATAGATAAATAAAGAATGTCATTGTGTCAATGTAAATGCGTCTGCCTAGAACCAGAGGCAGACATGCATGCATCTACAATAATTATTTTTATTATGAGGTAGACTTCCATTGGCCAGCTGGGATTTTAATTTTAAGCCTTTAGAATGAGACAAAGCTTTGCCTTCTCTACAAAAAAACCTGTTCAGAATAGATGAGGGTTGTACATTATTTAATACACAGAAAACATTAGCAAAGTGATGTTTTGATAATGTCAGACTTATCTTCATATTCATTCATATTTTAGTATCCAACTAATTTTAGTTGTGTTTGACATTTAACAGGTCTAAACTCACATTCTAGTGCTTAATAAACCTTTTATCACAACTTAGACAGTATTGTAGCATAGCACCCTGAAGGAACACTTCAAAAGGGAACAATGATGCTTAGGATGTCAGCTAATTAGATTTATTTATTTGTTTTTGTTTCTCTTCAAATTTCTAAAAGCATCACTTCTATATACTCCAACTTTGGTAAACGAGAATTGTTATCAGGTTAACATGCTTCATGTTGAAGGCTACAATGATAGCAGTCATGTCCTGTCCTGAGCTATGACAGCTGATTTTCAGAAAACTGCTTTAATTCAAACTTTGCTCTTTTTAACATCACATTAGATGCGCCTTTGTGCACAGTAAAATTTCTATTATCGTAGTAACATCAGGCACTGGAGAACTGTTCACAAGAATTAATGGAAAAAATCACAGCGTTGCAAATGCATCCATACCTCTTAAAGGCTTTTTCATACTTGCAACATAACAACAACATACTTCAATTGCTTATTGTCAGAATTCCATGTCATAGACCGACTGAAGTACATAATTGTAGGATAAAACACTACAAGACGCTAGGTTTTCCAGATTTGTTACAGTAATAAACCTGAAAGGTTTGAATTTGTGATTAGTCCTCCTGAGTCAACATCTCGCTGCAATTATAGCTGCAGATCCTTGGGGGTATGCTTTGCCAATTTTGCTGATCTGAACACTGAACATTTTGCCAACTTTCTATTGCTAGATGGCTCAATATCAGTCAGATTACATTTGTCTGTAATCATTACTCTTCAGGTCTCGCCACAGACTCAATTGTGAGAATGTGAATATTTTTGCAAAGAAAGCTTTGTGCTACCACTCTAATTTTGCCAGACTATTGACCTATTATAGTATTTCAGCCATTTCTGCTCCAGTTGTCCTACATCAGACAGTAACACTTTTTGACTGTCAGAAATCCCTTTTCAAACAAATAGTTTGGTTTTAAAAGTGGCAGAATTTATTTGATCCATCTATTATACCAGAGGATTAGACTACAGAGGGTTTTTTTTAGTGTGGTCTGGGCAGCAGTTTGTCAGACATGCTGCTTTTTCCTCTTGCAAGTCCCTATTTGTATGCGCAGAGTCAGACACACAGCATGCATGAATGACAGGCGAATTGGTCACCCTAACTTTTAAGCCATGAATGTTAACATAGTCTACCTGTTCCCTTCTATGCTTTGTGTCAAAACAGTGAAGTAAGCAGGTTTCCATTTTCCAGAGTTGTTGTATTTAATTGAGAACATTTCACACAGGATCCTGTGCCATTGCTAGTGCCTTGCCCCTCTGACATGGACTGATTTGTTCATGCTTTCATTCACAAGTATGTGTAGATCCTCAAAGGTCTTGTGGAAAGGTTTGAATAGCTGAAAACTTGCGCTGTGACTAAAGAAATTGGCTGACTTCCATGAAAACAAAGGGAGGATTTTGGGTGGTGTGAAAGAGACACAATGTGAGGCAGGCTGAACACAACACACCTTGTTCATGGTCCCTTGGCATCTCTTGGGGAAAAAAGACTACAGAGTGGGAAAAGAAATGATTGATGGAGCTTTTTAAACTTCTTGGTACAGAGTAGAGCCTTTTTTCATGAAAGTATGCCATTTCCATCTGTCTGTTTTTTTGTTGTCTTTTTATTTTTTTTTACCAAGCTGGTAGGCCCAGCTGAGGTGACAGATTGGTCCCAGGGAAAGGACAGGCTGCCTGATGTTAAGGAACGGAAGATGTGTGAAGTTCTGATCCGTAAATGTCATTTTATCTCTTGGCTATCTTTCAAATTTCATTCTCTCCCCGTCTCTCTAAAGGGTGAAGTTTAACGCACACACTCACACATTTCTCTTACATTTATTCTCCCACTTCCTTATCTGTCAAATACATAATCTGATGTTAAGCATACTCCCAAATGCGACACCACCCTTCAGAGGTCCCATTTACCTCAGAGACATGTATACCTGCCAGCCAAAGACTCTTACTCATCTCTTTTCTCTGCCACCTTTCTTTTCTCAGTGTCTTTCTCATATACGATGCTACACTTGCCAAAGGTATTGATTCCCTCCTCACATTTTCAGGCTAATAACTCCACCCCCACCTCCACACACACATAGTCTGACCTACCATTGCCAGAAAGGATCTCTAGTCTTTGAACAAACTGCCTTCAAATGTCAGGTAGGGTTTTGGGGTGGAGAGATGAAGGAATAAGGAAGGGTGTTTTTGGGAAAGGCTTGGGGATTGACTGTAAGACCCACACATCAGACATGAGGAGGATTTCATTTTTGCGTGAAATCATGTTATCAGAGTGGCTCAGGGTATGTCACCAGATGGAGGAAAGCGAAGGAGGAGCTTGTGACTGGCAGAAGGAGGAAAAGCTCTCTACCCTCAAAAGCTTCCATATTATGGGCAGAAACTATAAGATACAGATTTGATGAACTGTATGAAAAAGATGTACAATAAAAGAAGTTAATACAGTAGCATAATCTCACAGAATCCAGCTTTGAGAAATGTTTATGTGAAGTACAGGGAAACCACAGATGCACACCACATAATTTAAAATCCCCAAAGATGAGGCAATCTCTACCCCATCTAGAATAGAATTCAACTTTGTGGTCATTACGCTGTCACATGCAAAAAACAATTAAATTAACTCTCTGCATTTAACCCATCCCCTTGGGGACCAGTGGGAGCAGTATGGGATTATGGGTCTTGCTCAGGAACCCAGAGAGGAGGCTGTGGGGATCGAACCGGGTACTTGCAACCTTCTCAGAACACAAGCCCACTGTTCTAACCACTAGGCCAGGGGTAACCTGCATGCGACTCTTTAGCGTCCCCCTGGCGGCTCCCTGGAGCTTTTTCAAGAATTTATGGAACTCAACATTTTTTTTTTTTTGTTTAATATGGTGTGCAGGAGTTCAAACAAAAATTAATGATGTTTTCCAATGCTGTAAACATTTTTAGAATAAATAAATTTAAACAATAATTTGCGTCATAGCATAACTTGCAACCAGGGTGGCGCCATGCAAGGCAAACAAAGCGGTGGGTGTGTCTCAGACCATGGATCTGAAAGGGAAAAATAGGAAGAGAAAAGAGGATTCAAAGAATGGACCAAATCATTTGCTTTCATTATCAATGCGGAAGGATGCTTTGTAATGAGAGGTTGTTAAAAAAATAAAAATTTGGAAAGGCATTTCAAGGGAAGGCATGCTAAATATGCAGGCGATCACCAAGTTGGGAGGGAGAGAAAAAGTGCGATTGCAGAACTGGATAAATTAGATGAGAGCAAAGATAGATTTAAGAAATGTATTATATCTCCAAACTCCACTACTGCTGCTAGTTTTCTTGCAAGCATGGAAAACTGTCAACAGATCAAATAGGTAGCACTCTGATGCAGGTATGTGAACGTTCTTTCAGTTTTTCCCCAAATACTAAAAATATAAATCACACCAAGAAATGATGGTGGCGGGGGATGTAATATTTCAGGGTTAGAAAGCACTGCCTAGATCAGGGCTGGGCAATTCCAGTTCCTGAGGGCCGGTATCCTGCAACTTTTAGATCCATCCTTGGTCCAACACACCTGAATCAAATGGCTGAGTTACCTCCTCAGTATGCAGTCAGTTCCTTCAGTCCTCTCAATAATCTAATTAAATGATTCAGGTGTGCTGAACCAAAGGCACATCTAAAAGTTGCAGGATACCGGCCCTCAGGAACTGGAATTGCCCACTGCTGGCCTAGATGGATGTCAGTTCCTGCTTTGTTCCTCATGGCTCAATCAGCTTCTCCCAACAGAAACATGTCCATCATAGAAAGATTCCTTTATCATTTTTCTATAATTTCATCAATGCAACAAAACCTAAACCGCGCACTGAAGGGCGGTGAAGCACCGCGCTGTTAGAGCTTTCCCTGCTCCTCCCTCACCTCATAATGTGACATTTGCTCCAGGATAAACATTTGCTTTTCTATAGTCTATAGTTATGCAGGATAATCTGCAGAACATGCAATGATTACATCACACACATCCTAGACATGGTTTGTTACCCTATTATAAATCAGTTAATTCCTTTATACATTTCTTTGCAATTCAGAAGTATAACAAAGGTTGACTGACTTCAAAAACCTCTATTATTTCCATTTTGATGTGATTTAAAAAATGATTAGGTTTTCTGCGACATCTTCCTAAGCAAAATGCTATATCTTTTTTTTGTATTACACTCAGGTGGTTTTTAATGCACATGCAATCTTCAGTTTATTTGTGTATTCATTATTTCTTCTTTAATAATCTTTTTTCCTTTAAGAAATTATCCAACGTTATTCGTTGCCTCTGACAGCTTTCTGTCTGAATTCTTGTATCGTTAAAAAAAACATTTATCATCCGGCTGACTACGCTTGTACATCAAGTAATTTGGAAGGAAAGTATCTTCATTATCATCAACTAGTTACAAACCATAATGTATTTCGTAACAATAATCAAATTCTAGATCAATGAAGGTAGATTTTTTGAGTTAAAATGTCATATTCAGCAATTTATTAGATTTTTGTCCACATCAGCTTTCCTTGAATTGCATATTTTAAAACAACTACGGTTGACCAAAATGCTTCACAAATATATCATTATCATAAAATAAAACATACAATTAAAATATGATCAGAATATAAGAGAGCTAGAACAATTTCTAATTTACTTTTAAAGAGTTTAGACAGCCGTTTAAATGATTCTTAGCTCCAAGTGGTGTGTACATGCAGATAAAAGGTTTTCAACCAAATTAGGGTTGTCAGAGCGAGGGCTCAATCTGCATTATATTAAAACCATGATGTCTGGATGTATAGGATAAACTGGATATTCATATGAAGTAAAATATTTTTTACTCAACAGAAAAAAGGGTGAACTGAATACGAATTAGTTTGTGGAAGGGTTGAACTATGTCTTAACAGACTCTCTTAACTGCATCATTCAAGTGCCATTAGATAGAGGGAGTTCTGTGGATAGGCACAGCCTTAGAAAATAGGATTAAGCTTGAAAATGTTCTCAGGACTTTTGGAAGAGACATAGTTAAAAGTGGCCAAAAGGTACTTTTCCCTCATATGCCAAAACTTTTGAAACTCCCCAAAAGCCTAATCTAAGTCTCATTTAACCAAAGCACATGGTTTCAGTAAAGCGTCATTAAATTAAAAATGCATTTAGATTTGTAATTATTGAAATGTAATCTTTTTTTTCTTTTCAGCTCAATTCAATTATACCCAAATTAATTATTAATACCCAAAGGAAAAGTCAGTATAAACAATTTACATTATAAGGGGGTCTAACAGCAGGACAGACAATAACTGTACAGAAAAGAACAGAGACCAGGGTACAAATCTACACCAGGCTACAATCAAAAATAAAAAACCTCAAAAATGGCAAAATAGGAAGGTAACATAACCTACAACTTCAAAAAGAATTTAAATCAATACATAATAAGCCAAAAGCTCTTCAGATTGTATAACGTACATTTTGAGATGGCAAAATAAAAATGGGTCATTGTGCAGCCTAGTGGCTTTAAAGGGGCCTCTGTGTCATGTAAGTTTTATTTCTTTGGGAAAATTAGAAGCTCTGATAACTAGCAAATTAAAGCAAATTAAAATCTCTTGTCAGCTTTTTTTTTAGCATTGTTGATCATTGTTGGTCAATCATGGGATTTTTTAATTAAAAACGTCTTTTTTGCCCCATTAAATAAGCTCAACATCAGAAGTTTCTTTTCTTGGTTTGTGTATTGTTTTTTTCAGTGTTAGATTATGCATTTTTATATATCTTGTGTAGAATTTATGATGTGGGGGGAGAACAGACTGTGTTGCTTATCTTCATGGCTCAAAGGTTGAGATGCAGGGTACACCCTAAACATGCTTCCTAGTTCATCTCTATGCAACAAAGAGACAAAAACATTAAAATACACATTAAAACTTAATATCCAAACCTATAAAAAGAAAATGCAGAGAAACCAGTAAACCAAACAGCCATGTTTTTTGACTATGGGTGTATAGTCCCTAGGAAAGAGCAGGAAGACCCTAGGCTGTGACCTTCTTGCTTCAAGGTAACAGAGATATAATACTCTTCGGTGCAGCTTGATATGAGATAATCCTACTGCAATACATATGATTTTATTTATATATAGGAAAAAATAGATATATTGATGAATGATTATGAGAGAACGGCACATTCGGTGCTCATGAATGTTAAACTACTTCATTTGAATGTGGTCTCAATGAATGAGGTGTCAATTTCATGCTTACTTTGTCTCGCACACAAGCCTAAGCTTCAAAGAAAAGTCTTAGATAGAGGGAGAAGCGTATAATCACACACATAATATGCACTCACACATCCTCATGCATAGTGTACACAGCGTTGGCTTAATCTCCCTTCCTTTGGCATGTGAATGCACACTGCAAACACTTTTATCTCTAAAGTATCACTTAAGACAACTATTTCTTTGCAGGGCACACATGTGGAATGTGATATGTATTAAAAGCAGGCTCAAACCTGCAGACATACACAATAAATATATTCCTTTTCCAGGTGTTTATTATTATCTTATTTTTCATATTTGGGGGATATCATTAATTATTCATTGCCTCTAGAGACCAACAAACATCATCCCAGAAGATTAATGCAAAATTTATCTGTCCCACTTCCTTTACGGGAGTGCTTTTACACCTGACACAGAGGAAGAAGCCTATTTGCTATGCAGAGGCACCTCTGACGGGCTGAAGACCTAAAGCTCAGTTAATTAAACACTAAACATTAATCAAAATGAGATCATTAATCTCGACACGATTATCTGTTATATTTTGTAAATGATGTGCTCCTTCCCACGTATACTGAGAGGTAGAGGGGCACAGAGGGGCAAGCACATAAGCTGACCTACACACACACACAAACACACACACATTTTAGATCATTTCTCTGACAAAGTGTAGGTTCGTGTGTGAGGGCTGTCACACAGCTTTGCTGCCCTTTAGAGGTTTCAATCAACATCAATCAGCAGGTGGGACTCAGCTCTTAATTTTAATTTAGAATGTAAAATGAACCTGCAGAGCGACTGGGGATTTTTCTTCAGATCAGTAAATACTGCTCCCCTTTCACTTACAAGATAATTGGGTCAAAAGTGACCGTGGTCCAGTGTTACTTTGCTGACCTGTGTGCACCACACACCCATTCACACACAAATCAGTCAGACTCACTGCTGCTTACTGGAACCAAAATATCACACAGGATGGAATTTTTTGCCAACTAAAGGGATTAAATTTGGTTCTTTAAAGAGTCCCTACTTAGAAATATCTGACTCATCCAATCTTTTTTATGAATCTAAATTAGAGGTGACTTTGTAGGGTGTTAAACTCTGAGCTGGCATTTACAGGAAGATTATAGCCTTCTCTCTTTTATCATTTCATTTCTGCTCTTCGGGTTTGAAGAGCAGAGTCAGAGTTATCATTAGGTTGTTTTTTTTTGGAGTTTCTGCAGCACTAGTGGCTAATTTCAACAGTAGACTGACAGGAAAGGAAGTATAAGAGAGAGGGAGAGACATGCGACAAAAGACCACAGATTGGATTCAAACCCACGTTGAGGTATTAAGGCCTCTGTACATGGGTCCCGCGCGCTAACCGCTGCTGCACCTGCACGCCCATCATTAGGTTTTAAACAAAAGATAAAACGTCTTGGCTTAAGAATTATGAATGCCTAACTTCATCTTTTTAAAAAGGGAAGCAGAATTTCTTCGGAAAGCTGGAAAAAAGTATTGACAGAATAAAGCTTTTTTTTTTTTTTATCAGTAATTCTATTTTGCATTACAGGTAAACTCTTTCCACCAAGACAATAGATGCACAGCGTACAGCACGAGACTCTACAAGAAAAAAAATATACAAGTATTCTACAATAAAATTACAATTGTAGAATACTTGAACAACCAACTAACTTACTTTAAGAATACAATTTGGTTTCAGAAAAAAAAAATGCTCCCTTGACTACCAAACAACTTGCATCTAAACAGAGTGATAATAGATAGAAAGAGTTGATGATTAGTGGGTATAACTTTCAAGATCTGAATAGAGGTTGTGTGGAAGACTGGGTCAGCCCCACCTGACAATTTTAGTGACCTATTTCTCCACTGTGGAGATGTCTTGAAGCGGTCAATAACAAAAGAGGTTCAAAAGAGTAATGGCAGGGCAATGTTTCATTTGTAATAAAATTGCAATTTTATGAATCATAGTATAAGAATAAAATATGGTATTTTGATTTTTTTTTTTTTTTTTTAGCAAAATACTCTTCACCAAGTAGTAGGGAATTATGCTTGCTTTTTTCCCTGTGCCAATGAACTTTACTACACAATTACAGTAGACTAATTCCTTTAGACATCTAAGTGTTTGATGTAAAATGTGGCTGATGTGATGAAAATTTATCCTATACTAACTAACTAACTAACTA
>NW_015150897.1:471394-473420 GCF_000732505.1 Cyprinodon variegatus | reverse complement strand
GTCTGTCTGTCTGTCTGTCTGTATAGATAGATAGATCTATATCTTTATATACATTAATATATGCAGTGAGAGAAATGTTGATGTGCTCAATGTTTGTTTTCATAGCTAGTTGAGATCCTTTGATACACCCACACAGTCATTAAATACCATTGTTTTGTCTAACACACACACACTCAGACGTATGAGGCTTGCAGATGGCTTAAAGAAAATAATACAAGAGAGTACACTCAGCTTTCAGCCACACACACGTTTTAGGGTAATCCTTTTATTTTCCTCTGATCTGACAATAGCCGCTTTGCGCAGTCGGCCACCCTTGCGCCTTTGTTGATGATGAGTTATTTTCCACAAGTATGAACCGCTCCAATTATACCCCCCGGCAGGAAGCACTAATGGCAGATTAGTGATTAGAGCTTGGTGCAGAGATTTGGCCCATTTATTTGATGTTGCAATTAATACTCAAAGTGAGGTAACAGACAGATTAGTGAGTTAATTTTCCTATTGCCCAAAGAGTCTAAAAGACTCACTAGCACAGGAATGTTGACATCTTGGAACTTAAAAAAACACTATGGTTAAAGTTTAATTGGAAATTATGGCCAATAATACTAACATTTTTGTATTTCATAAAATGTCAAAGAGTGCTGGCTAATTTGAATTCAGCACCAGTCTTCTCTAGACTTTGTTCTTGGTGCTTCTTTCAAAGCCACTCAGAAAATACATGAAAAGCTGCTGGATCTTTAGAAAAGAGACATGATGCTTAATGAGCTAAAATCAATAACATATTATTAATAAATGGGATGTAGTTCATGATCAATGCTGAATCCAAAGAATGCATTAAAAATCAGCACAGACACGTAACCCATATACTCTTATACTTAATGTGCACAGAAAGTGGATCAGGAGACCAAACGAGTAAGCAAATACAGCATTCTATGCTCTGACATTTCACTTTTTTTGTGGTTTTCTAGCCAGTTTTAACATTTTCTAAATGGGTGAATAAACTTTTGTAGCAGCTACGTTGACTCTATAACTCTCATGGAGTTAGAGAGCAAGTTAACAGCAGCTCATTACATTTGCTGATTACTGAAGCTGCAGATGTTGTTGAGGTTGCAGAGCAAGGCAATAATGAGTCTGCTAAACATTTTTTTACTCGGCTCTTTACGTTTTCAAGTCAGGCTTTGTTTTTACTGTCTTAAGCTTATAATTAAGTGCCTACAACACTCTTTTAAAGTACAGAAAGCCCTATTCTGCGGGCCATCACCTCTTTGATACAGGAGTGTTCAGATTGCACTGGATGCTATAGTTTTATTTAAATGCCACAGCTCTATTGTTAATATTCAGGGGAAAAAAAGCACAAAAAAAGAACGAATATTGACGAACCTCTGTTTAAGTAACAAGATTTATCATAACAGATAACAGAACTAATGGTTTCAGGAAATTCAGGAGTTGTAGCTCAAAAACATACCTAAAAAATACTTCCTCAGCAGGTATAAAGGCCTAGTGCAAATTTCTGATGAATATAAAATAGGAGCTGTACAAAGATTAACTTCTCCATATTTGTTTTTTTTGTCGCAGATAAACTAAAAAAAGTGCCTATGTCGTGCCATTTTAATGTTACTACACATATATTTTTTTTACATATCCATGCTTTGATTGTGTAAACTATCATAGTGCTGTCCTAAGATGTTGATTTTAATTGTAAATGCGATACAGGCTTTTAGCACCATAGCCTTAACGTTTGGGTATATATACAACTCACTTAGACATTTGGCTCAATAATAAGCTGCCGTGTTGTCCACCACTTCCAAAGCACAGGCTTTGGGCATCACTAAGTCTGCACCATGTAGCCTAAACTTGCAAGATAAGGTTCAAAAAGCCTCAACCTCTGGTGTCAAGGGTAGGGAGAAATCCTCTAACTCAATAGATCCATCTACTAGCAGTCAATAAGGCTAAGCTCGGTTAAACTAGCTGCCACTTTTCTATATCCTGACCATATCCCCAATTAACCCCCACAACTCACCTTAAAAGT
>NW_015150897.1:468716-470475 GCF_000732505.1 Cyprinodon variegatus | reverse complement strand
TTCCTGTTTAGTTGTTACTATTTGTTTTATGTTTCTGTTGCGGTTGCAACATAATCTGTGGGAATGCATGATAGGACAGATATGGCTGTTTTCTTGCCCCACATGAACAACCAGGTACAGAACAAAAACAACTGCGCCGAGACTGAGTCATTTTCTTAGACTTTTATGCTAACGCTATAGCCACCGGAAGTTGTTAAACCCCACATCCGCTTTAAAACCCGGAAGTGTGAAAAAGGTCTATTGATCAAATTTTCTCAACTGGAAGACAGGGAAAAGGGGACCTAGCCTGTCCTGCCAGGGCATACTTCGTGGGATACACCATGGAGTCCTGGATGGCTTGGAGGATGGTGTGTTTCACAATGCTGTCAGTGGAGGATACCGAAGATGTATGGACTTTTGGTTTTATGATTCTCCTGATTGGATTTGGAAGATACCTGATGTATCTACAATTACAGAGGATGTCGGCGGCAATTTGGGCACTGATCAGGCAGCCAGCAGTGGTTGACACCCTTGACAACCTTGACGCTTCAAGGTGGAAAAGCCCAACAAATCTGGAATTTTAGACTCGCCACGAAGAGCCAGCAAGAAAAGACTCAAGGCTGATGGAAAATTGCTGTCCAGCCTGCTCTCAAAACAATAGGTGTTATTCTGGATTCAGCCTCCCCCCTTTATCAAAGTCTCCCCTGGATGTTATGGCAAAAGGGCAAAGCAGAACTGCACAAATAAGGCAAAAAAATCATTTGATCATGATAAAATAGGGTAATATACAATAACAGTCTGTCCTGGTAGTGTTATTATAGTCTATTTTGAGTAAAAAAAATCCTGCAAATGGTACAATGAGCAGACATAAAGAGACGTACGTGCCATCTGCCAGCAGCACCACAAAACTAGAAAAGCACTCTGAGAGAGCAGACCTGTGCCAAGCTGAACATTTTGCCCTGAATTGTGGCTTACACGTACAGATAAAACTTGCACATGATCTAGATCATTACCAAATTTAATTTTAATTGTTCATTGGAATGAGACACACATCTGTTAAAAAATGTCCATAAAATCCATTCAAATGTTTTCAAAGAATCCTGCTAACAAACCAACAATATTCAATTCTCTTGTGTTTTTTCTTCAGTAAAATACCTCCAGACTTTTTGAGTTTGATGTTCAGTCTGTCAATAGTCACTGCTGCCACCCTCTGGTTTAGTGGGAAATTGCTTGTTCTACCAAATATCCCGATCTCTCAATGCTAGAGGATCTTTTACGTTTTTTTTAATCTGGCCATAATTTTTTATGTTATCCTGTACACAGACAGACAGACAGACAGAATCTCCTTAAAAAATAACCTCTTTGGCAGAGGTAACTATCACAAAGCCAGATGGCATAGCACCCACTGTATAGAGTCTGACCAACTCCAATGTCTTGCAGTATAGCAACAGCTTGGCATGGTCAAAGACCAACCTGATTTACAGCAATTTCAAGTTCTAGAGAATCTCCACCTGAGCCTCTGAGAAGACAATCAAGAAAAAAATTTATTTCCCTTTTCTTCAAATGCAAATGGGTTTAAACAAAAGACAAACTAAACATGTATAAATGCTACCTCCCATTTAGTGTTATGTTGATGAGACCTGAATTGAATCTGACCTTGAATAGTAGCTGTAAAAGAATAGATTAATATTTTGCAGCCCAGCTGATGCTCCCAGCTAGCCTGATTACTAGTATAAGTAGTCATTAATTAAAGATGGATGGATGGATGGATGGATGGATG
>NW_015150897.1:466205-468053 GCF_000732505.1 Cyprinodon variegatus | reverse complement strand
ACAACAAATATTTTAGGTAATAGGGACACAACATTTAATAGGAATCATATTTCTTGTGAGGAATATATTTGATAGATTTAGTAACACAAAGACGGGCAGCTATTGCTAAATATAGCCTGATATCCTAGCTTAATCAAATCACCACAGCTAAGTGGCTAAAATTAAATCATGACTACAGTAGATTAAGGATAAGACTTCATCTAATGAAGCCTGCTCCTTTCAGTTGCCACAAGTAATTCATATTAATGCCAAAAATAATTGATGAAGCTGTTTTGCTATCTTATGACACAAGAAAACGTGCCTCACCCTTTATTTTAAAAATCTACCTAGAACTGCATAGTAATTCCTATATTGGTGAATAAGGTTTATTGCTGTCAATTATGAGGCAAAAAGAAGTTTCACAGCATTAATCTCTGTCTGTTAGTAACTACCCTCCTATGAGGGAATTTTCCTTTTGAGGCCTGCGTCCCTTTACCACATGTTGTGTATTTCTGATTTAAAATTAGCTTAGAGCTCCCCAGTTGGTCAATTAGCTCTGTCCTTGAAATGTGCATTAGTTATTATGACTGAATCAAACATGATTGGATGCAATAACAATATATAACTGCCAGAATTATGTTGAAAATTCTCATGTGCTCCTACCCAGAGGGCAGATTAGTCCATGTGGGTGTTCTTCCTACAAATCTAATAACATCATACTAAGTGATTCCTCATATTTGTCAAAAAAAGGGCAAATGCTTTTTAAAAGTTGCTTAATGTTCACCTTATGAGTCATATTGCTGGAAATAATAAGACTTATAAATCATTTAATTGACCAAAATCACATTATACAAAATGCCTTAAGCTCCAGCCTAAAAGCATCGTTCTCATTTTAGAAAAATACTGCTCTCTTGGTTCGTTGCATGGGTTGCATGGATGGATACGGCAGATATTTTGAAGATGGACCTCATTGAGAGGTTAAATAAAGATGATAATTGACTTAAGCAGTAGATAACTTTTAGGAATGACCTAAATAAAACAACCAGCTTAACCCTAACATACCTGGGTTGTTTACTAAAATAGGCGTGTATTCATCTGCATTCATGCTATATTGTTTTTCCTACCCATACTCCAATGCTATGAAGTATAGGTTCTAAACTTGTATTTAATCTCCCTCAGCAGATCACTTTTGCCAAGGTAAAAGCAATAATTTTCATTGATAAGTCAAAAGGTTGAGAGAAAAGAATGGGAACTCTATGTAGAAAGGCCAGGTTTTATAAAAAGGGACATTCCGTATGTCTGTAGCCACTGAACTGAAGAACGAGCAGGCACACCCTATCATCATGCTACGTTCAGACTGCACACACTAAAAGCAGCACAAGCAGCTAGTTCATATACAAAGTCAATGGTTGACGTGCAGCGCGTTTTGAGCAGCAGGAGCACCACATCTGAGCAGCGACTCGTGAGTAACTGACGTGCGCGACGTGCTGCAAAAGCAGCAGCTGCTGAAGTTGGAAAAATTTGACTTTTGCTGCTTGACGTGGCACATCAAACAAACAAACAAAGATATTATTATTCTGGTGCCTGCAGTTTGGTTTGGTACATGAAAAATGCTTTCCAGCCACCGCAAACATTATAAACATACATCATCGTTTTCCGGGTAGAAACCACCTGATCCATCATCATCCAGGTACAAGTCGTCTGACTGAGAGGTGAATGGGCGAGAGGCTGCTGTTGAACGGGATTCTAAGGGAGAGAGCAGCGCCAGTGTACTGAGGTCTGAGCAACTCCGACAGGGAAATAATATTTGAAGGCAGGGTTGTAATCGTGATGAACTGACTGCACAGATTAAGTTTAAGTTTTCAGATG
>NW_015150897.1:458558-464194 GCF_000732505.1 Cyprinodon variegatus | reverse complement strand
TTCTCCTTTAATCAAAACCTGTTAAATTTTACTTCCTGTTTGAAAGTGACTAACTATAAGAGTAAGTGGTAGTATAAGTGTTATTTAAAGAGGTATTGAAAAACTGAAAGAACTCTCTAATGGGCAAAAGCCTTCCATACAAAATGGTATTTTCGCCCAACCTGGGAGCGAAACACCACTCCTACACTAGGAGGCACAAAGCCGACAACACAGCTGCAGTGAAGTATCAACTATGGTGAAAATATGAATTACTTTTACCTTCTAAAAAGCAACAACAAATTCTGAACCATTTCTTCAAATGAGAGCAGCAAACTTTTTTTCTTTTAAATGGCTGTTTGTCAGTTGTTTGATTTTTCCCCCCTCATTTGTTCATATCAGGGTTTCCACCAAAGGTCCTTTTAGCATTTATTTTATCATTGTAGAAATATTTGCTTGATCCTGGACAACAGCTGTTTTTAAAAAGCACTCTGTATGCAGATGAACCTTATCTACAGAGATTTAAAACCGAGATCAACAGAGACATGCACTATACTCTCATCTGTTCTTGAATAAGTAATCAAGCTGCCTCTGAGAATTTTCCTCGCTACTAAGAAAACCTGACATATAATTTCCTGAGACATTTTTTTGATTTCTGTTTTGAAGCTACACTGCTTGTGTGAGTTCATGCTCTACAGGCTCTGATGAAAAACATACTGAAGGGGACACATAATTATAAAGCAGCTGCTTTCAGCCCAAACAGCTGGGAGTCAAGGTCATCTATAATATGATGGAGTAAAAGGTAAAACCCCTCCTTTGGTTGCCTTTATAGATGTCCAGAGTCTCGTTTATCCTTGAGCAAGGCAGTGTCTTGCATAGTATTGTTCGATGGTAAAGGTTAGCGTGAAGCGACAGCCCCCAGAATATGACTATGCATAAATGTGAGCATCAACAGTGCTTTCATGTAAAAAATAAATGCAGTCTCAGCATATTCTGCAAAGCATCTTAGACTCAATAAAGGTTTAAATATAGATAAAACAATTGTAGCCGTTGCAGCAAAAGAATAAGAAAAAAACTTGCACATCCATCTAGAATTAGTGCTGCCGCAGCCACCGCAAGTAATCTCCTCTTGAAAGTTATTCATTGGAACAACATTAGTGCAGTTTATTCACACTCTGTTGGCAGGCTGAACTAATGACGAACACAGATGCACAAAATTTATGGAGGCAACCGCATTACTTTCCTTACATTACAGTGTAGTAAGGGAGAAGCTCCTGTAGTCCACCATGATCCATCATTTTTGTACAACCCCCCACCCCCACCACGAAAAGGAAAGATTACTTACACCCAAAAATTGGTCATGTTATAAAGACTGTTGTAGTGAGATATTTGATTTTATTAAATTATCCATTTTCATTCTGTATCTGTACAAATCCAAGAAATAGCATTTTGGTGCAACCATGCTACTTAAACAATCTTCATTTTGCATTTTATCCACATCCTCGTCTCCACCTGCTGATGTTTCTATATCTGTTCCTTTTCTCCTGATTTTTGACAAAAAACAAAGATGAAAGAACAAATCAGAAGCCTCCCGGTGATAACCCTGTTAGGTACAGGGGGCTTAGATCAGCAGAGGCAATAGAGCAATCTTCTGAACAATGGTATATACTGTAGATGAGTCAGTTTATGCACTGAAGGCATAATTAGGAATAAACAGTGTTCTTCTGGATTAATTTTATCTCTTTAAAAAGACAATGCTCTCAGTTTATCTCAAACATTTAACCACTTCAAACATGCTGAATAAAAGGAGGGACTTTTTGAACTTTATTGTACTGATGTTTTGTTCATTGGTGGTAGCTTACTTTCAATATAACAAACATTCGGTGCTAACTATATAACAAATGCATTTATTTAAATTATAGAGGAGGACGTTCTTTTTCCGGGCGGATCATCTAAATAAGTGGTCCTCCTACTTGTCTATCATTCTGATTATATGATTACATAAGGCTGACTATTCGCTCGTTCCCATTTTCACTTACTGATAGTGAGTCTGACATAGTGGAACAATTCCAAATCTTCTTTCGGAAAGTAAGCTTGTATGAGCGATGCAAAAAGCAACTTTTAAAAAGGACGTGCACCAGAAGAACTAGGCAGGTGCATGCCCTCACATGCGTTTAATAAGCATTCCCTCTTGGTAGCAAGTACAGGGTTGTGCATGTGTATTTTTTTTTTAAATGGAGAGGTCGGGTCTTTTCAAAAATTCACAAAAATCCTCTACTATACCTTTAAGTAAGGACAAATAGGTGATCAAGTGGCGTCAAGATATACAAACATTTTTTATCATTACAGTTTCAAATCAGCTATAGTTTTATGCCATACACATTTGATTAGACATATTTTTAAGGAGATTTGAAAGAAAGTGGCAAAGTGTCTGTAATTGCTCCAGCAGAACGTAGCAGAAAAAAGATGTGATGCCCCTCTCCTACTTGTTGCCATGCACTTATTATTTGCCTTTGACTAGAGATGCATTGATCCAGTTTTTTTCTGATCCAGTCCAACACCAGTACCTGGGCTCAGCGTATCGGTTGATATCTGATACGATCTGATTCAACTGTTGAATGAATGAAGCATATGCCTTGCCATGTGTGTAACATATAAACATTGTTCAGAGGAGGTAACAAATGAACACAGATATAAATGTACTTTATTTATTAACAAATAAGCAGCAAAAGGAAAAAAGTAAAATGTCCATGTTTAGCACAGTGGATTGGATGTAAGATATCTAATAGGGCTGGGCAATTAATTGCATTTGCAATATAATCACAATGTAGCAAAACACAATTTTTTAATTGTAGAGGCACTCAATTTTAGTCAATTTACATTTAACAAGAGTAAGACACTAAACGTATCCCTCTAGCACTTTAGGTGGAAGTTATAGATTTGAAATTGGTTTGCCTCAACACACAATAGAAGAGACAATAGAAATAAAACCATTTTCCACCCATGGTTAATCTAAGATCCTGAAACAATGGACTCTGTACGAGCAAGCTTTCAAGATCATGAAAAACTGAAAGCCTCTGTTAGTAGTTTTATTAATTAATCAAATGGGACCAAATTCCTGTCCATTTCTATACAGGCCCTTTTATAATATTTTGTAACATCATAAATCAAATGTTTATTCCAAATATGTAAAACGTTGTCTTCCCTTTGTTATCGATAAATAATGAAAATAAATTATTTTTATTTGTGTGTACTGTACACTGTTAGAGAGTATGCACTCATCCCGTCCTTGAATTGTTTCCTATGTGTTCCTCCCCAGTATTTAAGGTGAAACAGACAGTGGGAAGGTTCAAAGCGTTTTTTAACACAAAACAAAACATGGGTGGGGTAGAGTGGGGGGTTCATCACACAATCACTGACACTCTGGAGGGAGAAACACAGGTTAGTGACCAGGATCTTCTGATGGGAGTCGATAATCCGTGTGAGTCACTTACCTGGTTTAACTGCTCATTCTCTCCAAGGAAGGCAGGATCCAGCCGATGGACTGCCTAATGAGCTGCGGCCCAGAGCCACCCAGAGTGTACCCGATGCATCAACCTCAGTGAGCAGACAGGAATCCGATCCAGGTCAGGGAAAATTGATATGACAGGACAGTTCTGGGATCCAGGAGTCCGCAGCCCAGTCAGGGGTTTCGATCCACACAGGAACAAACAGATCCAGGGTTCAAGGTATCCACAGAGCGTGAAGGCAGGTTCAGAGTTCCAATGAGTCCAGCAGGGAGCTCAGGTAGGCAGACTCAGCAGTTGAGGGGCAGAGACAAGACATGATACCAGGATAACTGCGAATCTTTAAACTCTCCACATCGGAGCCAGGCTTATGCAACTTTATACTTTACTCTACCTAGGAAACCAGGACACGATCAGGAAACAAGACAAACACTAAATCCTCTCAACCCACTGGCCCCAGGGATAAGAGCACAAACGTAGGAATCCCTTAAACTACAACTAACGAACAAAAATACAACAAACGTCAAGCAATGATCTGGCCCTGATAGCTGGACTAAGCTGAATATAAAGCAAAGCAGGTGGATGAGATCAGGGATAATTAGAGGTAAGGAGGCACTAAACCTGGACATAGCTGAAGTGAGGAAAACTCTGAGGAGAGTCAACCCAAGTAAGGCCCTGATAACATACCTGGGCTGGTGTACAAGGAGAGTGCAGATCCACTGGCTGGTGTCCTCACAGACATATTTAACACCTCGCTGGATCAATCCACAGTGCCAGCATGCTGTAAGTCTGCCACATCATTCCAGTCCCAAAGAAGCCTCAGGTCAACTCACTCAATGATTACCAGCCTGTCGCACTAACTCCAATCATGATGAAGTGCTTCGAAAGGCTGGTTAAAGAACACATCGTCTCCAGTCTGCCGCCAACATTCGACCCGCTCCAGTTCGCCTACCGACGGAACCGCTCCACTGAGGACGCCATTTCCTCCGCTCTTCAACTGAGCCTAGAGCAACTGGAGGAGAAGAACACTCATGTGCGGATGCTGGACTTCCTTTCAGCTTTCAACACCATCATCCCACAGAATCTGACAGGCAAATTGACAGTCTTTGATGTGCTGTTTTAAGGGAAAATTCCTTTTTATTCTGTATTTTCATGCCTGAAAGAGGTCACGGATTGTATACAGAATTTCAATCTGATGTGGTAGAACATCTAATAAATTATTTAGCAATTTTAGACCATTTACCTGGCAAACTAAGTATGATATAGGTAAATCAATTGTTTCATACTCAAATAAGAAACAGGTGCATAATCAATAGCATAGCAGACATTCAGTATTAAATTGTCTCTTGCAATATTAAGTATTAGTATATCAAAACAGGAAACAAAGTGCAAAAAATCAAATATAACAAGTTAATTTTATTTGTTTCACAAGACAAAATTACTACTCTACTAAAAGTCCTTTTAAAAAAACTAGAGAAATTCTTGTCTTCTGAATCCCAGTTTTGTTCAAGTCATTCACTTGGAATAAAAGGGAAACAAATTAAATAGAAATTTGAATACAGTTTTATAAAAACACCCCTATCAAATATAACAACAAAGACACCTTTGAAAATGATCATTTGAAAAAAGACTTGCTGAGAATAATTAGTATAGTGCCAAATGTCTAAGTTTTATAATTATTCATTACAGCTATCTATTTTTCTAAATTAAAACAATTTCCTTCAGTTAAAAAATATTTTTAGTGTTTTGTGCAATTTTGATGTAGTTGTCCAAAATCCATGCATTCCGACACAACATAAGACACCTTACTGGCAAAAAAAAAAAGAAAGCTATGGAAGTCTCTTTAATTTGCTTTAGATGGCTCAGACTTTGTGCAAACCTTTTTGATACTTCTTATTTCCTCCTTTTTGTGAGCTGGTTCTAGTAAAACTACCTAGAAAACATTTCCATCCACAGTTTACTGGAGATAAAAAAGGGCTTTCTGCCACCTGCCTCCACATTCAGTAGGTCAAGGCAAAAAAGTAATGACTGGGTGCAATGTGGCAGAAAGAAATGGAAAATGTTTAAGTAAACTGAAGCCTTTTGACATTGCACATTATGGTCATTCAACCACACTCTACAAGCAAAGATAAAGTATTAAAAAGAAATAAAAAA
>NW_015150897.1:455491-457804 GCF_000732505.1 Cyprinodon variegatus | reverse complement strand
TGTCCCAGAAGAACAACATTTAAAAATCTGATAATGTTATCCTGATTAAATACAAAATGCCCAACAAAGTCAAGTTTTGCTTAGAACACATGCAAATTGAAATGGACCAAATGGGTCCCCCCTTTGGAATGGGGGTTGTTTGCCTTCTTTGTTAGCCTGTAATAACCCATACCTTTCTATGTCTCTGAAAGGGGGGGTCGGTAAAGGGATTCTCAAGATGCCTAAAGAGCTACAGAACTCACCAGCATCAATTAAGGGTTCAGAGCTCATGATTCAAACACTGGACAAAAAAAATTTTTAAAAAAAAAGAACAATACCTGTCTTATGCGTATCCTGTTACAACTAGGGTAATACTAAAACAGGATTTCAGAAAAACAGACAACAAAGTGCTGGCTGTGTGATTGGCTAAGGCTGCTTTGCTTTTCTAGAACCTGGAGTGCTTAACATAGTTAAAGAAAACATTAATTCTGTTCTTTAGAACCAGATCCTGAAGAATAATTTCTGGGCACATATTTTTTAATTTAGGCAAGAGCAAACTTGGGTTGGCCAGCTGGACAATAGTCCAAATCTTACCGCCACTGTTGAATATTTAAAACAATATCAAATTAAAGGTTGGTCTATTTTGAATTGGTCTGGCCATGACCCAAATGGAAGTGGGATGTTGTGGTATGACCACACCTGTTGATATTTGAAAATCCCTACAATGCAGCTGAATTAAAACTTTTCGTTATAGAGGGGTTGGCCAAATTTTTCCAGGACAAAAAAGAGTTTTTGCCAGTTACAAGTGTGTAATGGCACCTGTTGGCACCAAGTTTTAAACAGCCAGTTATTAAGTTTGGAGGATAATTACTTTTCATAAGAGCCGAAGTGGGTTTGGTTAACTTTTTACCTTCATACAGCAAGCAATTATGTAAGAACATTCTGTATTTTAATCATCTTATTTTTTTCTATATGTATTTCTTTCATGATCCTAAACCAATCATTGTGACACAAAAACAGGAAAAAACGGAAGTATGCTGTATGAAGGGATAAAAAACTACTTCATTAAGGCACTTTAACCTTACCACAGACCAAAACATGCTCTATCATCAGAGGCAGTGAATCATGTAAAGAAATATACTTTATGTGGTGGAGTCCAATTACTGTAAAAAATTATATGCAAAACATGGTCTTTTGCAATTGTAAGGTTATAAGGGCATTCCTAAAGTAGCCAATGTAAAATAAGACACAATACATCATCTCAGAGCATTTCAGTGACTTAATTATTGTACCACTTCAACATACATCACAACTAGAAATTATCATTTCATCTTAACCTCCTAATATCCACCTCATTTTGGGAAATTCTCGCCTATTTTGCATACCCAAATGGAAAAGCAAATAACAGGAACTGTAAGCCCAAATTACATGTTTGATACATTATTTGAAAGCTAACACCTTGTATTTTCTGAATATATACATGAACATTGGGTGAGTAAAACACTTCAGCTGCATCAAGCCCAAGCTGCATTAGTTCAAAATAGACTCAAAGTTGGGTTTTTTTATTCTCGAAAATATTAGGTCTTTTTAAACACCAGTTATAAAGACAAGCTTGCTTGTCGTGGCTGCTTTGTCATTGTACATTTTGACATGCTGCAATATATCTGTGTTGATTGTGCTTTTTTGCTTGCCATTTCCATAAAATCAACTAGGTGGTTGAATTCTGGAGAATCTAAGCTTTCCAACAATGTCTAACATGTCTATATATTGGTAAACATTTTACCAGTGCAATTTTCATGCATTCTGAGTTATTATTTGTAAGCGCTTTAACCCGGTGGGTTTTGTGAGGTTAAAATAGTTGATGTCCCCTTTTCATCTTGACTAAGATGAACTAAACCAGCAAAATCTCCATATTAAAGAGGGAGTGAGTAAGCAGTACCTCATCTTTCCCATGTCTGTGATAAGTGTTAGTTGGAACTAGTGATCTGTCTATTCTTCACAGTCTTGGTTCTGTTATGTTTTCTTTTGAGTATTCAGTTTTACTTTGCTCCATGTTTTCTAGTTTTATTGGTGTAATTCCTATTTTGTTGTGTTTTCTGGATATATTTGAATTCTTAGGTTTTTATTTGCTGCCCTCTGTTACCCTCTTGTGTTGGTCTCCTTTTCCCTAGCTCCTTTCTAGACTCCTCACTTCACACCAGATTCCAATCGCCTCACCCAGTCTCATGGGAAAATGTACCCCCACTACGTTGGTCCACACTGCAAAACGTAGTGGAGGGACAATAATGGCCATTTTTTTGTGGTACTGTTACATTAGAAATGTAACAGTACCAC
>NW_015150897.1:434598-455481 GCF_000732505.1 Cyprinodon variegatus | reverse complement strand
AATCTTGAAAGTCACGTGACTAGGACGTAAAACAATAGAAAGCATATAGGCAGAAGAAACGTAACAGTACCACAAAAAAATGGCCATTAATGTCCCTCCACTACGTTTTGCAGTGTGGACCAACGTAGTGGGGGTACATTTTCCCATGAGACTGGGTTGAATCAGCTCATTAGTCCTCTCTTTGTTTAGTCTCCCATAAATACTCTCCTTGTGCAGTTCCTCTGTGCTGGTTCCTCGTCTTACCTCGTCTTTCCTCGTCTTACCCTGGCTCCTCCCGATTGTTTTCCCTGATGTCTCCATGGTTCTGGTTTGTGTAAACATTTTAAGTTGGATTCCTGCCTCAGTTGTTTGTGATTATTCAATTAAATCTTCATGAAACTCACCTCTGCCTCCCTGGCTCTGCATTTGGGTCCTCAAACCTCAACTAAACCCTTACAGTCTCAAGCCTTGTAAACAGTTGCAATCAAATAAACTTAAATAATGTCACCAGATCAGGTAAAATTCAACCCATCCATCTGTCCATCCATCCATCCATCCATACATAGGAAACAAGGACACATTTACAGTTCACTATATGTCAAATTGCTCTGCATTCCATAAACAAATTGTCCCTTGCAATTTGAATTACAGTATAATGACTTGAGTTTTTTTTTTTGTAACAATGCTTGTAAAACTATTCAGAGTCAATTGATCATTACTCAGTTTATGATATTTGCAACCACATATCTGTATGTAATTTGTTGGGATGCTATGTTACAGTCCAGCACAAAATAGTAAAATAATTCAAAAGTTTTCATTTCTTTCTAAACTGCACAGAAAAATAAAACTCTTTCTGCAGTTGTATTTAGTTTCCTTGAGTCATACAGGGTATGGAACCATCTTTTGCTGCTGTTGCAGCTGCAAGTCTTTTTATTTATTCCAGTCTGTTCTGTTTACATTACAATACATAGAGAATTACATTTTGCCCAGTTCCTGTCTGCAAAGTAGTTCAAGCTTAGTAATAGAATACAGTCCATTTGAAATGTATGGGGTGTTAATAATTTAGCAAGGAGCTGTGTATATATAGTTGAATGAGGGAATAATATATTGGAAAAAACATGCAAGATTCATTAATATTCAGAAAATAGGTGGACTTTTGATAAATAAACATTTGTTAATGTTTATGATACAGTGAGAACAGAAAACAGCTTACTCATCTTCTACCCTGATTAAAATCATCTTATTTGGTTCCCCAATAAACTGTGAATCCCATTCATATTTACGGAGCACTTTTTGGTTTGTCAATCATATTAACCCAGATTTGGACTTCAGTCTAATAGTCTATTGTCCCCTCGTCTGTCCTGATCTCCCTTGTTTCCAAATTCCTTCCTCTTCTTTAATTAGTTCCTTTATGCCTACCCTTACACTCAAAATCATCGGTTCCTTTTTGTCCATAACCATTTCTTCCCTCATCCTCCGTCTTTCCATCTTGCCGTCATCTCTCTTATAAAGATGGATGAAAGGGGGATATCAGGCAGTCCTGGTAGAGAACTCAGCTTATAGGGTGAATCACAGCAGGTCATTCATTCAGCATAAGCTCATCCATCCTGGGACCCACACAAACCCACTTCATACACATTTCCATGGCTCACCACACGCTCTCTGGCAACAGAATGACTTCTGTCTCTCTGGGTGTGTTATTACTCTCCTGGGAAGTCTGGTCTGGGGGTTTTGTATTTAATAAGTGGAGCAAAAGGAACCCCACTCTATCAGAAATGTGCAAATTTACATTTTTTGAGTCTGCCAAAAAAAAAAAAGAAGGAAAAATCCCTAAGGGTAAGGTACACTCACCCTTTATAACATATAACATAATATACACACCCTGTACTTAAAGCTTTTGGCATTTCATTACTTCCATGGTTTACCTTCTCCGCTGGGGCTTTGTAAATAAATGTGTCCCCATCTGAAGTTTCTACTCTTCACTTCTGCTGCCGTGAACAGACTGTAAATAAAATCTCCCTCTCTGTGCCTGTACTCAGAGGGCCATTGAAATCATTTCTCTAAGTAAATAATACTGCCATCTCTTCCATCCAGCTCTTTGCAAGAGAATACCAAGTGCAACCAAGAGGGCAATCATCTCTTCCGCTGCACTGTCAGAGGACCCAAACAACTCAGTTTACCCCCAACACGATGGCATTATTACCCCAAACACTTGACGCCACCCCCATCAGGTTAGCAACTCAGCCAGCGTGAAAGATAAAACCAGGCCACATGAAGTGAAGCTGAGTTATGAGCCAGAAAATCATGGTGATGGAAAGCCAGGGTGAGGTGTTAGGAAAGAGCAGCACCGACACGTCACCAGGATATAGTCTGTTTGCGTTTCTTTAGAGCGGATGGATGAGTCACAGGAGAAAATACGATTACGGTGGCAATCATAACTCAGATTAGCCGTCCTCTGTACCTCTTTTAACTGTTAGGCTCGTGAATCAATCACCATTGCATTCGCCACAGCGCTTCATATGTTGCAGAAGGCCACACCAAAAGGACAAATTCTCCACCAAGCAGAGAAAACAACACTCTCTATTAAGCATGGACAACAATCACTCTCTTTAATAAATACTGGCAGCTATTATGATCATAAATAGCAACTGGGCTAGAGGCTTTTTGTAGGGAGGGGGAACGATACATAAATCCATTCAGCATATTTCTGCTATGGGCTTGTAACTCTGCAAACTGACTGGATCAAAGAGCAGCTCTTGACAAAAGAGGCGCAGATGCAGCATGCTGAGATGACAGCACTTACCAGTGTTAGCAGTGCACATGCTGGCTGACTGGAGACCTGAGTAACCAGTCCAGAACAGCGCATTCCTGCTGTTCTGGACTGATGACATCAGGGCGTTTGCAGGCCCGAGGAGGCTCATTAAATCTCAGCTAAATATTAATGAAACTAAACATTCAGCTCGGGATTACTTCATTTACTAAGACTGGCAAGGAGGCATTTGCATACTCTGATATGCGCAATGCATTTTAGTTGTTCCCACTGGATCACCACTTGATTAAAGTGTGGAATCGTGTTGCAAAAACTTTTTCATGGATATTGCACGAGGCCCAGAGCACATGTCAGATCAGTCTGCTTTGCCTATTGTGTCATAATGTTTGTGTACAGGCAGTGTTCAACTGTGTCTGTTTTCTGCAGCAGCCTGAGATGCTTGAGGGGGGGAAAATGCTGATGTGCTCTGTGTTTTGATCACTCAAATTAATTTAAAGCTATGCTGAGAACAATATTCCATCAGATGGCTTGTAAATCATTCGCATTTTCACACCGGCACATTAATAAAAAGCGGTTTTCCCTCTTCGCTCACACAGCTACTAACAAAAATGACAGACAATTTTTTTTAAAAGTATTCAGATCCCCTGATTCTTTTTTTATATATGTTTTATTCATCATAATTTTTGATGAACCAACAGCTGTGCATTATGGTTAATGAAAACCACCCTGAGTGAGTACTTTGTTGAACCATCCCTCGCTATTTAATGCTTTTGTGTCCCTACCTGCTATGCATATCTACAGACTGATAAGTTTATCCTTGCTTTTATACAAATAAGCTTAAGCGCTGCCAAATTTGGTAGAGGATGTAGTTTAAAGATCTTGTACATGTATTCTCACTTATCTTCATATCTAGACCCGTTCTTACTTATCTGGGATGTAGAAATAATTTAAAACAAATATCATTGTGGTTCAGGTTGGATAAGGGTAGTCATTGTCCTGCTGCAAGGTAAACTCCCACTAAAGACTGACGTCTTTTACAGCCTCTAAATGATTTTAGTTTATTTTTTAAGATTGCCTTGTTTGTTGTTCCTGCCTTTTCCCATCAACTATGTCCACCTTCCTTGCCTTTCCTGAAGACTAACATTCCTCAGGCATGATCATCCTCCCATCAAGTCTCAGGGTGGAGCTGGTGTTTAGGGTAATGTGTACAGGTAATTTTGGATCTTTGATAGTGCTCCATTGTGCAGTTCTGTAAAAGCTTTATGCATGGGTAGATAACATGCTCGGATATTTTTCCTGTCTCTGTTGAGGAAATTTTATGATCTTGGCACTGATGACTGGATTATTAGCTCCTCACTGTTTTCATTATCAGTCATCTTATCCACCTGTCACAATTCCTATTTAAACTGCTTGGTCTCAGCAATCAGTGCCAGATTATTCGAGCCATAAGTGAGAGTTCTCTAGTGTACCCCAGTGTGTTTATTCTGATTGCATGATCCTGACTAGTTTCTTCTCCTGGACTTCTGAGTTTGCTTGCCCCAGTTCGGATCTGTTTGCCTGACCTGTCTCTGGACTTCTATTAGATTCTGGCTGCTAATGACATTCGATCCGTCTCCTGGCCCTGGCTTTGATTTCCCTTTTGGTACCTCTTCTGATCTCTGATCTTCTGGCCTGGACTTCTGCTTCCTCATCGACACCGGCTTTCGATTTTCCTTCTGGATACTCCTGCTCTTCCTCATCTGCTGGCTTCTGCTTGTCGATCTGCTCTGCAGCACCTTTGGCTTCAACTGCTGGAACTCTCTGGGTGGTGTCCCACACATGCTGTGGAAAATCATCTAAGTGGATTCCACACCTTATCCTGGGCTCAGAATGAACTTAATAACATGCTCGCTATTGTTCCCCATCAAAGTTACGTAGTCACCACCTATTCCTAGCCAATGAGACGCAGAACGCAGAATAAACTCTTTTTGTAAATAATTTCAGTCTGTCTGCCCTGAATTCTGGGTCCAACGTTCTTAGTCCTGACAGGAAATGCATCCTTACACCATCACATTTCGTTTTTTAAGTGGTGTATTCAAGTCTTGAACATACAAATCACCCTGAACTTTAAGGTAACTCCAGAGAGTACTACTCCACTGCTCTAGGGACCAACAGCAGAAAGAAAATTTAATGACTGAACTTGTCCCAGAAGTTGCATCCAAACACAGTCCCAAGCTGGACATCACTAAGCTCCTGAAAACAACCACTTCTTTCACAGTGTTTCTAAAGAACTCTGCATGCCTGGTTGCTTAATTTTACACACCTCTGTCTATGAATTGATTGAAATGGCAAACTTCAACTATTTGGATGGTCTAGGGAATACTTGTGGCAGTATATTGTATATGATCATCCAAATGTAATTATAATACAAACATGTTGAGCAACATGCTTGGTTTAAAGATGAACTTAATTAACAAGTCCTATTTTCTTTTAGTCCATATTCTCTCACAGAGTTTCATAAACTCCCAGCCCACAAGAACAGAAAAGGCATGGCCTGTCAGGACTTATATGGCTTTTTTCACAATCGTCCAGGAACACAATGGTATCTTTACAACGCTGCTATAAAGTTTCCCCTTTTTCTAACCGGCTATACCAACAGTAAACTATCAAGATGCTTATGTTTAATGGACTCAGTACACTTTTAGCTCCAGCCCTCCCCAAGTTGTTCCCAGCTACCGTATGAGCAGGCGGAGAAACAGGAATCCATTTCCTTCTAATCTAAACCTAATTCCAAGTGTGTTTTACACTTTGTGCCTGGCGTTTAATGGCAGTCCTCCAAGGGCCATAATTTTCTGCCTACTTTTTGTTTGGGTAGAATTGATTGGTAAAATGGTATTCACGCACTACTGTCAAACTGACATGGCGCTATCTCCATGAAGTTTTAGCAGTGAGACAAGATTCAGCTTAGCCTTATTATGTGTACATTACTATTAATCACTCTCTGAACTAACACCCTGTTATATTTAGATAACTGCAGTCATTTTTTTTTGTTTTAAGAGGCTTTATGTTTTACAGTCCTGCGTTTTACATGGATAAGTGAGTATGTGACAGACTTGTTCAGGCACATAAATGAAACTTAATGAATTTGTGCGGATTCCAGCTTTTATGTGTGTATGTACACATTTTTCTGCTTACGCCTCATCTGCATTTGTGTCTAGCGCCACCAGCCTCTTTACAAAATTCAGCATCCACTCTCTGGCAGTATGGCTGAGTGAGATTAAAGTCACCCATATAAATCTCTGTACCAGGAGACGGGGTAGAATTAGGGAAAAATTAAACAATGCTGTTTGCATGCACTTAAACAGACCCATAACAATGCATCTGGTTATCCTTAGCCTGGTCAGCACTAAAAAGCAAAACCCAAAATGCAGTATTAACCAAGCAAATATGAGTAATTGTCCCTATTGCTTTGATGCTGTTTCGACATTAAGAAAAAAAAATTGAAATTACACTCATTCAGCCATCCTTTTTGTATGAGATAATGCAGGTATGTGCATTTCTTACATGTTTTCTAAAAACTGGCAGTGAATAGTTGGTTAAATGGGTTTGCTGGAGGTTTTCTTCTTTAAACATTAAGTCCATGCTTTCTGACATTCTTTGTTTGACATTCTGATTACAATCCTCTCAGAGCTAATCTAATGTGTTTGAAATCCAAGGTGCTCTCCCTGCTGAGTAAATTTGAATGTGATAAGCATGTAACAACTGTTTTGTGGCATTTTTCCTCCATTCACACACATTTAGATGCAGACCCCTACCTCTCTATCCTCTTTCATCAAAACGGATATTAAACCACATTATCAAGTTTTCTTTCATCTCATACATATTTTCCCATCTACATGCCAGCTTACTCAATGCCTCTTCTCCAATCTCTTCCTCCCTTCATCCTCCCTGACGCTCAGACAGCTCACCTGATGACAGTGCTTGTGAAATATTTATGCGTTCAGTGAGGTGCTGAAATTTGGAGAGCTGCCTTGACCGTGGGTTCTGTTTCTGGTCAGAGCAAAATGCCAAGCAGCCGCTCAGAGGGCTCAGACAAGGTGAATGCTTCTGCATGCAACAGTGAGGGCAACTACAGTCATGCCCTCAGTCTGCAAAGCAGCTCTCCATCTAATGCAAATGACTCAGGACAGAAAGTCAAAGCACAGATTAGGGGATGGCGACATTTTGTAATAAGTCGAGGTGAAGCAAGTTAAAGAGATCCCTTGCCTAAAGTGTGGATGAAGGCCAAAAGGAGACACCTGGTTGTGTCAGATCTCCTGCTTACATCTTAGCCTTCCTGTCTCCCCCAGCTACCTAACACATATGCTGTGTTGTCCCACCTGCTTAATAATTCCTCCAACCTGATTTCACCAAGCTTTGAAACCGCAGGTCCAGCTGTTTCCTCTGTTTTTTTTTTTATTCCATTCATCTGTTTTTTTAGTCCTAAAGAACTGTGCAACCAAACGAACATCTTACAGGTGTCGATGCGTTTCTTACAGAGGCCTAAATAAGAAATGAGATCGGTCTCGTCTCTGGCTGCTCACTACCGAGTTCTGATTCAACGTGCTCTTGTCGGTTTTTCTTACTCCACATTGCCCACAGCTCTCAGGGGATTTCTGTTCAAGTATTCCCGGCTCTGTGTGCTTGTACTGCATCTGTGTGTGCTTGGTCGTGTACACATGTGTAGTAGGATTTTTTTTGAGTGTGTTTTTTTGTTACATCGATTTCTGTACATGTGGTTTATTTGTGAACCTGAAAATTATTGGTCGGGCAAAGCAAGCATCAATGGGTAATATTGAAATTTAGTTTTAGAAAACATCTGGTTTAGTTTAAGTGTAAATAATGGATGAAAAAAATGATGGTTTCTATTATGGTGTGTGATTTTATAGTTTTGTCGATAAACTAGATTGTATGTATATTATAGGCATTGACAATTGTCCTTTAGGTTAACTCTGGCATTTTTAAACAGATATCTTTGTGTGGCTGACGAAACTAAACAAACAGGTAAAATGTTATGAGAAATTGAGAAGTATGATGAAATTAATAGGGTTAAATGAAAGAAGTTAAGATAGACCAAAGAATGGTCAGGTAGCACCTTTATGATATTGTCATTAGGAATAGAAAAAGTCCTGTTTGTTGACACATAGGTTTAGATTACATTAGATTAGATGAGCTTTATTGATCTCACAGTGGAGAAACTCACTGGTCACATATTGGCATAATAATTAAAGAAGGTGCAAACAAGGAGGGAAAAGGTGCATTAAGATTAAACAATATAAATACAGTATATCAAGGTATAATAACTGAGCAATCATTCCATTCTCCTTTGAAAAAAATCCTTCCCACAGCCTGATGCTGCAACCACTATGTCATAACAGGGGGGGTGTATTTAGCTTGATACCATGGTGGATAAAAAGTGTCTCCTAAAAGCAGTCTTTTTTTTAAAGCCTTGAATTACTTTTCTTCCCATGAACTATCACTTTTTTTTGCGTAAAGCCCTAAAGAAAAGCAAGCCCTCAGCATAATGCTGCCACCACTCTGTGTTTATGGTGATATGTAGTGTTCTGAGCATATATGTGCATGAGAAATTGGCCAAAATGTTCAGCTGTGATTTCATCTGACCAGGGCCTCCTCTTGCACATATTTGCTGTGACTACTGCTTGGCTTGCAGTTTTTCCCTTTCCACTTTTGTACTGAGGCCAATTCTGAGAGTCCCTAACTAGATCATTAAACCTCCTCCAGAGGTACTTTCTTCAGTCCCAGCCTGATTAGGTCATTCCTTAACAGGCCTGTCAGTTTAAGTGGTCAACTATATCTTAGGATTGGACTTGAACCATACTCTTAACACTAAGATTAACTGAATAGCGCTTGAAATTTACAAAGCTTTGGATAACGAGTTCTCTCCTACAGAGATGAATAGATCAGTAGAAACAAATTAAATTCTACGCAATTGTTCATACTGTTGCAACATTTCCATGTCTGTGCTCATTTCTGTTAGTATGTGTGCATAAATTGTATGTGTTAGGTAAATAAACTGCTATGTTGTTAGTGTTGTTTGTTAAAGGACCTAAAATTATTGGACAGGAACAGCAAGGAGCAGTATGGTGCAGTTTCAGTTCAAGGATCATAATTTGCAGATGCATGAGATAAAATATGGATTTTATATCTTATACCTGAAAATTGCTGACACTCATTTTAGTTGTGCTTATCTTTCATCCTTTTGACTCTTTTTCATCCTCATACCTGCATGTGAAGCTTTCTCCTGAGAATAGATGAAGATACAGTATAACCTTAGAACCTACAAGCAAAAATGCACATGCACTCTAGCAGTATCCCCATTCTCCTACATTTTTTACCATGCAGGAAGTCCTTCACACACAAGAAAAAAAAACTGCTGTAGTTTGGGTTTACCTATGCAGCAAATTGGCCGTGAAAAGCAAGATCAAGTCTGTATGCACCTATTCCTTTACAACCCCCCCTAAAAAAAATCTTAATAAAAGTCACAAGCAGCCTGCATACATCCACTGACTATACACTCACCTTTTATCTTCTCCAGAAATTGACATCATAACAGATTTTCTCATTGTATCCCTGGGCTGAGGTTCCACATAAAACAACAAGAATATAAATATCTGCTATGCAAACCAACAAAGATGCCCCTGACCAGGAGCCAAAGCCCAGAATGTCCAAAGACAAAACTAATATTAAGGCCAACAGCCACAATAAACTTAAATATCTGTTGTCGTTTTTTATTTATGCACCAGTTTGGACTCAAAATCATGCAAAAACATTAAATCTGCTGCATCACAAGAGATAAACACTGATGTTTGTCAGTTCACTTGTAAGAAATGTCGGATTAAGCAGGAAATATGACTGTCAGGGATTTCACTGCTCTGCCGCCACACTTCCAAAATCTATAGGCAACGTTCTGTTATTGTTTGACAGAAAATAGGTGTCAGTGCGCAGTTTGGGGATTACTGTCAATACCAAATGGAGTTATTGTACATCATACCGTACCATCAGTGAAATAAATAATTTGCTTACTCACCCATTGAAGATTTGTGTTCTACTTAGGTTAGTGTTTCTTTCATATATGATTATTAAATGTTGTCGACCTTGTTGTTGTTCTTGTTAAGGCTTCTCAGTTTTTTATGTCTGTTTTTTTTACTAATTATCCACCATAAAGCCACAACCCTACAATGCATTTGATTGTTTTCAGTATAATGACAAAAAAAAGTATCTTATGATTTGGGGAAAAAAATGCAAAAAACTTGATCAAGAAACAAGGACACGTGTAAAAACTGCAGGATACTGCCTAACCCTGTTCTAAAGTGGGGTGGGCCATCATAATTAGTTATATATGTGCTCTGTATTTAGCTCAATCTTTTTTTTTATTATTATTTAAAGCATGTGACACCTTATTAAAGTGTATTTAGCTCAATCTATATTCTCATTAACTCTCACCACCTTTTCACCAACATGATGCTTCCATCACCATTCAGGCAGATCTATAATGCTTTCTACGCCAAATTGAATTTTGCTTATAGGTTAGAAAAAGTTCAAAAGCACCCAATCACAGCCCCTCCTTCTACATTTGCTGTGTCTCCTGGCTTTGTTAGTGTCAAATTCCGGATTAATTGAGTAAATAATAATCTGTAAAATGTTAAAAGCTTAAAATATGTTTTTAATAAGCTCATCCCTAGCCTGCTCTAGAATTCTCAACAAGTTTGTATCTGACCTCTGTAGTGTGCTCTTTGGTCTTTGTGATGTTTTGTTTATTAGTTTCCTCTAAATGTCTATCAATTTTCCAAACCTATTAAAAAACAGCCTCATAAATAAATAAGATGCTTATCCTTGAAAGTCATGGTACCAGCCTTAAGAAGTGGTTACCAAGTGCAGACTTCAAAACAACATGGATTTTTGGGAGAAAGCAATGCAAATATAAAATAAATCTGTTATCTTGCCTGTATGTCCTTAACTAAATAATACAAATTAATTTGGGGCTTTCTGAAGGCAGATATTTACATGGGGTTTTATTTTGTGCAGCTCATTTTTACCTTTATCTTTCTTTAAAAAAAAAAAAAAATCACCATTGTTTTACTTTTTTATGTTTACTCAACTTTGATGATCTATCCCATATATAATATCCCAGTAAAACCTTTGAAGACATTTCTGTTCTATTGTAACACAAAGAGAAAAAAAATCACTGTTTTTCTAAACACAGACTTTGTCAGTGTTTTATGCAGCAGTGTATTATGAAACACTCTGATTTTTTTCCAAAATAAAGGAAAAACGAGAATAAAAATGACTGCAGCTCTAACAGTCAAGCTGATCGTGTCCTTTCTATATCTTTCTTAGACTCCCTTTTGGAGCTTGTCAAATTTGATTGCCAGTAGATAAAGAAATTGGTCCTCCTCTTCTTCAAGAATAGCAGAATGTGATCTGGTCTAATGGACTAAAACTCTTGGCTTAAGATTATAAATCATCTTATCTTTTAAAAGTCAAATCATGGCTTCCAAATCTGCCTCCTCTCTTTCCTCTTGCTTGTTTTTTCTCCCAGCAGCATCATCTAACTACTGTAATGCTGCTGTTACCTCTTACTATTGTTCTCACGTCTTCACGTTTGAAGTAATTCCACTGTTGTGCTTGTTGGGAATCTATCTGGAGATGAGCTCTGGTTTAATACCAGGACTGTAATTGAAATGGTCTACGAATCTTTCTAAAAGTCAGGCAGGATGTAATTGGGAGGGAGAAATAATGAAATAACGCTGAAGTGAAACAGCTGAGGCATCCATGGGATGTCCCGCATTATTACGATTCATTTATCAATGATGAGTGCACAGCAAACATCTCTCTTTGACTGTCTAACAAGCTCCACTGTCTAGTTGTTGATTAGCTTTAACCAATACTTCAATAGAGGCTTGTATTAAAATCCCATTTTTTGTAGATTTATTGTTTCATGAATCATTTATGTATTCAGACAGATTGCACGCCAGAGAACCTGGAATACAGATTTTCACCAAATTTCCCCCAGCTGCCTTAAGGGCTTTGTGTTTATCTTTTATCATCACACTTTTTGTGTTTGCTGATCCTTTTCATAAAATTCTCTTTATGTTGGTTTAAATCCTGTGACTATGAGAAATATTCACACCTGTAGCACCACCCACTGCCAGCTCTCAAATAATCCGCACCCATCAATCAGCTCCCAACATCCAATTCCCTTGTCAGCGCAGACACACCTGGCTCATTCCAAGAGGATAAAAACATGGGGCGCATTAATTCTCTAGACTTCAAATAATTTTTTCCTTAAACTGTCTTCAGGGACTTAAGGACTTTCAGTGGAGTGTTGCTTTGTTAGCTTTGTTCTCCCCCGGTGGGACATTTCCATTTGAATGAACTCGCCTCATTTTGTCTCATCTTCAGCGCCACGTTCATGTGTTTGAATGTGGCCCTCACAAGTGTTATTATCCACCTGCGTTGGATACTTTCAGATTTAATGAGATAACTGCAGCTTTAGTCTCGCTCTGTTTGTTCACGTGTATCTATGTGGGTTAGGTAAACTCTGTCATTGTTAGAGAATGTAACTGTGAGGTTTGCAGGCCTGAGATATTCTTTTTGTATTTTTTATTTCAAGTCAGGTTTTTTGGATTCATCACGAAAACAATTAGTTTACAACAAATATAATCTTTCACCTAATAACAATATTCTATCAAGGCGAAGGAATCCCCTTTAACACGTATATTATCATTTCTATGAGGACACGATATTATAAATCGGGATTTTCTCTAATAAACAAAAGGTCCCGTTTTGACATAAAACATTGTCCTGGTGGTGAAGTTGGACTTTTCGAACAGAGCCTGAATAAAACGCAGAGCTTTGTGATAGAAGGATGCTTAAAATTTCTCATTGGTTGAATATTCTCAACACTCAGCTTCAGTCATGCCCTACTTTACACACTTTTGGCGTCACATTTTGCATTGCATGACAGACATTTTATGTTGCTATGATTCAATGGAGCACGCACATTTTTTATTTTACAAGACATTTGACGGGATTTTAAGGGAGTCTATCACACAAAATTCACTCTTTGTCCTCTCACATGGGTCTTTACTGCCTCTAGAAATAGTCCAAGCACTAATAAAAGTAGGTAAATATATTATAATAAAATGTATTTAAATAAGCTCAAACATAGACAGTTAGGACACAATGTTGTAGAACATAATATTGGTGAGGCATTTCTTGTTTAGTTTTTCATATAACTCACTTAACATTTAATACTTGTAGCCTGCAGCAAGGGTATTTAACTACAACAACAAAAACATCCTACTAAGACCCTGAAGTCTCTAAGAAGTTGCTATGCTGTTATGATAAAAAATAATAAAAAAGATAAACCAGGAATACATGTATTAAAGTCAGAGTGAGAGGTGGTTTTATTCATCAGCATCTACAACCTTGGCTGTTCATGCATGCAGCTCCAAGCATCTTAATCTTTATCTGACTTTATTGAAGTAATAGAAGAAGCATACTTTTCTCTAAGTCTTTTGTGATGCCACATCCTGATTTGCTAAACAGAGTCTGATAATGTGTGGTGAATTTATTATATTTCTTTTGAAGTAAATGTGTTTTAAATCTTGCTGTTTTTGTTGCTTTTGTCTAGTTTTAGTAAGATGTTTTGTTTCTCCTGCTGTATTGATACGCACCCTTCATAGGTCAGACGATGGACTGCAGTTGAGTTCTGTGGGTCTGCAGTTTTTAGGTTGCAAGAGGCAGTGGGGGGTTGTTTATTATGCTCTAAGAGGTGTCTTTGTACGGTGCACACTGGCATTTTTGTTGGGTGGCTTTTGTGATCTTTAGGTAGGGTTATGTTTCTCTCTCTCTTATTGTGATTTGGGGGAGTGATTGATGAATGAGTAGAATCCTCTGCTTGACTGTGGTTTGGATATGTTGTGTTGTATTGTGGGTTTTGGGTTTAAGGGGCTGAGAAATGCAGCTGGTAAATGCACACAAACACAAACTCTACAAACAGGAAAACATATTTGGAGCAAAGAATTCCAGTAAAAATATTTTTTACAGTAGAGCTAAACCCAAAAGTTTCACACCCTACAGCAAATAGAAAAACATTTTTAGAAGCTGAAAAAACTAAGTGAAATAGAAGTAGAATCAGTAGAAAAGATTAAAAAAATAATAATAATATAATCAAAATCTGTTTTGGCATTACAACAGTAAAACCTAATAATGGCTGACCAGAAACATGCTTTTTGAATATTTCAGGTATGGCTGGTGTTTGATAATGCATTTTTTATGGTGGCACGCCTCTTTCCCATCAAGATTTTAATCTTTGGTTTGTTTTTCTGATTAAAGTTTTGACTGGAGTAAACATGATTGTTTCATTTGAAAAATAGATATGGCCTAACCCTTGCCAGAAGATGTGAGTTATTATCCCTTTCATTGAAACAATTAAGTATGCAACGGGAGAAGCATTCAATTATTTTGCCTCTTTAAATCCACAATAACATTACAAAGTAAAAAACAAAAACAAAAAAAATGACCATAAAACAAAGAAATAAAGAATACTTTAATGCAAGTCATAAATCTTTAGGGGTGTTTAGGTTGTTTTCTTTATGAAGGAGGCTCTGTGATTTCAATACAGAAAAGATCAATCCTGCTAATGTGTCATTTGCTAAACTGTTGAGTTATAATTGGAACAGAGATGAATGCATTCAGGGCAATTCTAAAACTATCTAAGGGTAAACTACAGGTTATCCCTGCTATCCCCCCACCTTGCCTGGAGCTGTGATAGGATGAAAAATTGATACAGAACCCCTCAAAGGAAGTGGAATGGGTGGAGGGGGGGGGGCTCAGCATCTGTGAGCTGCATTCAAGGACAACTGTGGTATCCATTTTGGAACAGTATGAAACAAGCCAGTGTTTTCACTGGGGTTTGGGAATGCAGGTTCCTGGATGAACTGTGGATGCTACTGTTCTCCTGCCAAGCCAACTGTGATGTTGCAGATTAGATCCGAATCATTGACTCCTTGTTTGAATCAGCACGTCCCTTTTCATTCGGAATGAGAGATAATGAGCAAAAACGACCGTTTGATTGTTTCTGATCTATGCTGTGGTAAATTGCCAGATAGATAGTGATTGTTTTATTGTCTCTGGTGCTATAACAGCTGTGTTTAAAGTTTGGTTAATGTTTTTATTTTTGTTTTTTTTATGAACCCTAATGGGGTTTAGATGTATTTTAATCTCTGTTCTGATATTTTTTCTCTCTGCCTTAATTCACTTCTCTGCCTTTTCTGTCCTCTAATCTTTCACACTTAAAGTATCCTGTTCTTTGTTTATATGCTACTGTTTAAATGTTTTGGCTTGTTTGTTTGTTTTTACAGAATCAGTATCACCTTCAAATGTCAGCTCGTGTTCCTCCATCGACCCTCGGCAGCCTTCTGCTGGCAGTCCTACAGAATGGAGATGGGGACAAGGACATAGGAAACCGCGGAGAAGGCAGGTGGGGAGGAGCAGCTGTGATCTGCCCTGGATGGGATGAAGGCAGCGACAGCCTGCTGACTCACCTGCAGAGGCACAGTGGTCCTGCTTGGCATTTGTGGGACATCATCAACTTGACTCGCATCACAGGAGGTAGAGATAGAAGGGGGGAGGCAAGAGAGGAGAGGAGGGAGGATCAAATGGAAGAAGAGGCTTTGAACATCATCTCTTCTAGTTTGTTGCGCTCCCCCTCACCGATCTCCTCCGTGCTCCTCATGGGATCTGATCCAGAGTGTCTCTCATCTGTCCTGCGGGCCGCTCAGCGTCTTGCACCATCACTTCCAGCACTGCAGTGGATCATGGGATATCCTTTATCTCCTGATTCACTGCACACCCTGGGAGGTCCCCTTGGTCTGTTGGCCTATGGGGAGGTTGGACGCAAACCAATAAGCTTCTACATAAGGGATGCTTTACAGCTGATTGGAAGAGCAGTCACTGCAGCCACCATGGTGAAGCCAGAGTTAGCTCTGGTTCAAAACTTAGTTAACTGCTTTGAACAACCAAACAAGCATGAGCTACCTTCTTCTGGACAATATCTTTCCAGGTATGAACACACAATGATGCAAATATGATTACACAAATATAAAAAAAAATATTTATAACTCTTTGTTATTATTTTTCTAATTTTGTCACATTAAGACAAGTCAGTCTAATGGTACACTGTTATTATATTATGGGATATTTAAACATAAAGCAGTCAATAACAATGAAGTAAAATAGAAAGTAATGAGGAGTTTCTGTTTTATGGTATTTTATTGTGGTACAAGATACTATCACTCAGACGCAGGAATTGATCTTATCTATTCCTTTTTAGTACGGTTTCTGCATTTAGGGTTATTGTTTTGCTCAAAAGTAAACGTCTACCCCAGTCTGAGTATTCAATCCATCCTATCCTATACATCTAATCCGTTTCCATGTTCACACTGAAGGAAATCATCCTGACAGCAGTATTATGCTGAAACCATGGCTTTTCAGTTGAAAAAAAGTGTTTAGGTTTAGATTTCTGTCATGCTCAAAACAGAAGGACCCAATATTCAAGGCGGAAAAACAGCTAGATTTCTCAGAGCATTTATTGATAACAGAATCTGACTAAGCAGCGTCGATGTCTAAGGCAAGAACTGGTCTTATAACCAGTCTCTGGTCTTATAGTTCCGTCCGAATCCAGAGACAGAGGATGGTTCCAGCCAGCAACGAGGCACCACAGTCGCTGCACAGACAGTCCCAGACGCTGATGTATTGTGGGTGCAGGACAGGCATGAGATCAGAACCGAGCAGACGAATGTAGGCAGAATGATCCGGAGGGCAAAACCAAAGCCGATGTTGGTGACCTGGAAGGTTGTCAGAGATGTGGTGAGGTGCTGAAGGTGAATCCAGGATGGAGTCAGGTCGCAGCTCCATGGAACAGTATAAGGTGGGGTTGACAGGCTGGACAAGGGCAGGCAGGCCCAGTGGTCGGGAAACAGTTCTGGTCGGTACACAAGCAGGCAGAGATCAGGCAGGTAGTCATATCAGGCTAACAGATCAGACAGGGACAGGAAGGCTTAGAGGTTGAGAGGCAGAACAGGACAGCATCAAGTAGTGCACAACAACACTGGAATAAGTCTCTCCAAAGGCTCGAAATAATCTGGCACTGATGACTGGTCTGAAGGCTGGTTATATAGTGACTAATCCAGGTGGATAAGATGAGCAGATAATGAGAACTAGACAGCGCTAACCAGAAATGAGTGATTACACAAGGCTTCAGTGCTGCGATCATGACAGATTCCGAAAAGAGTTGTGCTTCTGTTAAACCCAAAACATTTAGTTTTGGTCTCAGCTGACAACAGCATCTTCTCATGTGTGCAGCAACCCCTACATGGCTAATAGCAAACTGCAAGCATCTCCTCCATAAAAGCTCTTGGTTGGTTAAGCTCTTTCTAGCTTCAACTACAAACTGCTGTTCAGTTAACAGATACTCCAACCAAATGATAGTTGGTGATAGGAAATTATTTGTCAGGGAAGACTCAAGCTCAGGTTTACAACACAGAAGTAAACTCTACACAACTGCAATTGCTTTTTAATGCTGGTTGGTCCAGTCTAAAATATCGATCCACAATGTCTTGTGAACCATTGTGACAAAATGAATGCCAGATTTGGACTAGAAAGACATGGAAACTCCTGGTTGTTCAGATTTAATGTATTTTTTTGTTTCTTTGTATCTTTTATCGTTTACCAAATTAATGTTTTTTTTCCCCCATAGCATTTAGATGTGATTGACAGACACAACACTAAAGACAAATTATCATATTAGACTTGACATATGATGCAGACTTGTTTTTTTTTTACCAATTTCTATAAATTTTGATAATGTAGAAAATTCTGATTTATTTTCATTTTTCAAAAATAAGATGCAGTAACCCCTGCTTAGCCTGAGGAGGGCAATTAACAGGTGGTTTTGGACATAAAAGCAGGATTTTAACATATGGAAAATTGCCTATACCTAAAACGTGTGTTCAGTTGTTGACATTATTCCAGGGAAATTTAGATAGCAATATCATGCATCTATTTATACAATTTATTAGAAAAAATATTTAAATATGGGGGAGTAGTCCTTTACGAGCCACATAGTAAACAAAATAAACGTGTTATTTATGAATATGTTGTATAGTCTGGGCTACTGGCAGGTGTCCTGACTAAATAACATAACAAATGACTAAATAACATATTCATATTTTGACTGCATAAAACAATAATAGTTGTTTTATGCACAAACTTTTAATGATCAAACCCGTAAAAGCATCCACACTTTGTCAAAAAATGCCTTTCAAGGTATATTGCCCAATCTGCATTTATTGAATTAATCATTCCGTTGTTTACAAGTGAAGTTGAAAAAAAATTTTGGTTTAGTTGAGGAAATAGATTTTATGTAGTATGTTAAAGTCAGTTTTAATAATTATGCTAGACTTTTCTTTACAAGTCTTATATCTGCTACTTCCCGTGACCTACACTTCTTAGTCTTGTTAAAGATAAATGGGAAATGCATATGTTTTTCCAACCATTTAATATCATCTCTCAGATGATGTAGGGCTAGCAGCAGTTCTTGTCATGGCTTGCTTCATCCTCAAATACGCTTTCTAACTCTTGCAGACAGCCTCTGGGCAAAACTCCTGTTTCTGCTGTAAAATTATTACTACCGGGAGCCTAAACTGCAACATTTATTCCCACAAGTGAGCAGTTATACAATCATCTTACAACGCATTGATCACACTGACAAACTACAATTAAATTCAGCTGGTCCCACTACTAGGTGTCAGTATGCTTATTAACTTTCTGAGTGACACTTTGGCTTTTAGTGGTAAGTTCCAGACCCTGTTCATGGCTCTTCACGCTCTGGCTGTTGCCCTTGTCTGTCCTCTGCACAATAGGGGCGCTAATTTCTTAACAGCACTCTCATACCAGAGGTGGGGAGGAGGTCTATGTGACATATAGATTCACAGACTGACACCAAAGGGTTTTGTGTGTTTGTCCGTGCTGTTACTATCAGCTCAATCCCTGCGGCTTTTAGAAACGACCCTGACAGCTTTCAAAAATCTGCCAAGGTGCTCTCTGTGATGTAAAGACACACACAGAGCAGAAAGGTACCTATTAAATAATAATGTTTTCACTTGAGTAGAAAACTATAATCCTCACATTTGGATAATAACACACTTCTAAAAACACAGATGAGCCCCATGTAGCTGATATAGTGTAGCCTGGCCTGCTAGACTGATACGCTGTGTCTGAAAAGAAGCTGGTAGAGTCTGACCTCAGTGACTCACAGAGTGAGCAGATACTAATTACATTAAATCAGATAACTATAGATTCAATGCAAAAATGTCTTTCTTTTAAACACAAAGCTCTTACGGCAGCCCGTTTTTAAATTTTTAAAGATATATCGAGCTCATTGTGGACATGCAAAATGGCAGCATTAAAACATCACTCCATTGAGGCTGCAATCTTGACTCTTATTGTTACAGAAACGCACACTTGCATTATGGGTAATTTTGGCATAAGCATAAACTGCTTCCTCCCTCCTGTGATTGCTCTGATCTGTGTTAGACCAAAGTCTGTGCCTTACCAGACTGACTTAAATCCCATGTAGCCAGCTTGGCTGTTGTGGCTAGATACTGTGTGAAGCATTGAATGCTTTTTCTGTAAATTCCCTGCAAACTAAAAAACTCTTCATCAGACAATGAACACAGGTTTGCCTTGAATGCCAGTTCAGACAAACAACAAGGATGGAATGTTACTGAGAGGAACCATTAGGAGCACAAATAAACACCAATAATATTGTCAGTGGATTCTCATTCTGCTCTATCATTTTGCACTTTAGGCAATTGCTGGGTTACAATAACAATTAGCCACTTAAAGCCCAAATTAAAAAAAAATGGTGGCTGACATTAATGCCACCTGCTAGAACAGCTTACTCATTACAGCGTTGTTAGCTTTTGTTTTGTTTTCTTTTTAATCCCTATTAATTTTTCATGATTCACATTGAGTATACTGTAACTCACCCCAAAATCCTTTTTTTTTTTTTTTGCATTCAAACTATATTAACTACATCTGGGTTAATCCGTTAATGTCACTGTGCTCTTATATTTTCATGTGAGATTTTTTATTTTATTTTATTTTTTTTATTTTATTTTCAGTTGTCTTTTCTTATTGATCAAAAGGATATGTGCAGATATATGCCTTGATAACAGCTACAGGCATTTTACACCAAAGCCTCATGTTTAAATATTGCAGCACCTCAGTCAGGGATAGATGTCTCCAGAGTAAGCTCTATGTTTTCAACTAAAAATGTGGCTGAAAAATCACAAAAGATCTAGGTGTAACTACAAGAGTCCCTCTACCCTCTAGTCTGCATGCTTAGCTAAACAAAGTTAGCTACCACATGCTGACCATATCCCCTGCTACCACTCATGGAATAGAATAGAATTCAACTTTATTTTCATTACATTGTCACAAGTACAAAGCAACGAAATTCACTCTCTGTATTTAGCCCATCCTTTTGGAGATGGGTTAAATGTGGCGGTTAAGGGTCTTAATCAGGTAGTCAGAGTGGCAGTCCATGGTAGTGGGGCTTGAACTCAGAATCTATGGGATCAAAGCGCAAGGCCCAAACCACTAGGCCACCACTGCCCTCATCCCACTTATCACTCACTAATCCCAACAAAGCCTTACCACTCAACGTCTATTGGCACTGACCAGTTGGGTGGCATTTCCAAAAATTGTTGGGGTTAACTACTGTCTGTTTAAAAGCTGTATTTTACTTTATAATTAAGTTTCCAAGACCAAAGCTATTGTTACCAAATCTCAGTTAAAGGAATAGTACATCCAAAACATGATTAGCCTTCATTTTCTACTCACCCCCATGCTGAACAACACTCTGGAGTACTTTTTTGATATCTCAAATGCATCTGGAGATCTGGGAGGCATCTTGCTGTCTGCTGACATTCAAATAATGGAGGTCTAATGTGCCCGAGACAGAAAGGTCCATAAAAGTCCACAAAATACATGTCAATATCCCTCCATACTGCTCGACCAATGTA
>NW_015150897.1:417581-434192 GCF_000732505.1 Cyprinodon variegatus | reverse complement strand
TACATTGGTCGAGCAGTATGGAGGGATATTGACATGTATTTTGTGGACTTTTATGGACCTTTCTGTCTCGGGCACATTAGACCTCCATTATTTGAATGTCAGCAGACAGCAAGATGCCTCCCAGATCTCCAGATGCATTTGAGATATCAAAAAAGTACTCCAGAGTGTTGTTCAGCATGGGGGTGAGTAGAAAATGAAGGCTAATCATGTTTTGGGTGTACTATTCCTTTAAATTTCAGTTTTAGTTACAGAGTATATGATGATTGGTGCCACTGCAAATACTGTACTTGGTGTGCTGTGAAGAGTTTAGATTGACTATTGATTGCTCTCTGAAAAGTAAAGAACTTAGTAGTGGTTTATAGTCACCCTTGATTTTGTCAGGACACTAGGGAAAGTCACAATCACTCTGTGGAGGGTCACTCAGGATGTAGTCTAAGGACTTTTAGATTGGGCTGTTTATAATTATACTGCTTGCAATATAGCCTTAGTGACCTTTATTCTGCTATGAAAGAAACTGATAAAAGGGGTCGCACTATCAAACTATGTGAACCCGCAAAGTTACACTCAATGCTCTTCCCACATACTGCCTGATTCTTATCCCTCCCCTCCAACAGCCTGGCCTTGTATTGCTCAGGAGAATGCTAACAAAGCTGAGGGAAGTGTAAGACTTCCACATGGAAGAGGCAATTAACAGCTCAATGCCCTAAGGGATAAAGTGGGAAAGGCAAGGAGGGAGAGAGAAAATGTCTGGAGATATGAGCATGTGAGGAAGCGGCAAAGGAGTAAAAGAAAAATGTTGTAATTTCAAATCCAAAACTGTGGAGCAATGAAGGTAAAGTCATAGTATTGATGTTCATATTGTTCTTTTCGAAACTCCGACTTGAAAGATCCTAAAATACATTAAAGAAAGACAAGAACCTGGTCAAAGACAAGTACATAGATAAAAGATGAGGAAGTAGGAAGTAGCTAAAGGTAACACCGAAACAGAGTCAAAGAAAAGCTTGTAAGAAAAAGGGATGTGGGGGAGGACTAAAGGGAGGGAGACAGATAGAGGGCTATTGTTATCAGAGTGAGATCTGCCAGTCAGTTCAATCTCACTCGACACAGCTGCCACACTGATTCTTATCTCCACAGAAGAGATTAAAACAGTCGAAACAAGCAAGTCTTGTATCATCCACAGCACTCAAAAAAGACAGAGGGAGTAAACTTCCCTACAAACCAAAAGAGATGGAGTGATAATAGGCAGAGGCACATGCCTCAGTTCTCTTATAGAGTCATCACTTACTGACCGCTCTGCTGACATTCAGGCTGGCCAAGTAAACCGGGACCAGGTGTTAGTGAGAGGAAGTCATCCCTCTCTGACACTACAGGCAAACTCATCAGGCTGGTTTGACATCCACGATCATTCTTTAACTTCTGCTTTCAGTCCAGAACAACAACATAACCTGCTGAAACAAGGACATGGTGGTATTGCTTGTAAATGTTTCATATTTCACACCTCAACTCTTTGGCTACCACTGTATTGCAGCACAGTCCTATCCAAATTTGTCACTAAGTGTGAGAAAATAGTTTTGTATTATCCTGCACAGATAGGAAATATAAAGTAAAACTTACTTTGTGGTTAATTTATTTATTTTCCCTCTATTTTTGGCTAGCAGAACCCATTAGAGTATGAGTCTAGAGTGGGTTGGCTTGATGAATCTGCTGTCTGTTTGATATGATGATTCAGCTGCACTATTACCATGAGCGATTTCATCTTAAGGCAATGCAAGCTCTTTCACTTTATGGTCAAAGAGGCAGAGGGAGCTGCTGATGACAAAACACAAGTTAATGTGGGATGAGACAGAGGCATTTAATCAGGTTCATCAGATATATGGGGATGATGATGTAAATTCTAACGTAATGTATGGTGATGAACAAACTCCAAAGAACACACACACACCCTTAAAATTTGGCAGGGAGAAGAGATAAATGACCCACATGATCAGATTAGTGTGGTTGTTTGCATACACTGCATTTATGATCAAAAACTTGAACACCCATTTCCCATTAGCAGCAGGGAAAACTTGCCATTTCCAGGCTTGACCGTGACCTCCATGGCACGGCATGGCAAAAAAATTCTATGAACTTTACTTTAACATTTGCCAAACTGTTTCCATAATTTGCAACCATCTTACAATCCCCAACTAATTAAGATTAAGTAGATCTCACATGCCTTGTTAAAATGTTACCTGACAGTGTCCTTGTGACCAAATACTAAGACATGACCTAGCAATTCCAGTGCGATTTAAGAGAGGTCAGGGAAGATGCATGTATGAATGGGGATTGCTCTTCTTAATATATTCCACAGTAAAGATCAGTGCTGGGCCACCAGGAGAGTGAGATGAATAGCAATGACTGTTTGTATGGACTGGCAGATAGGAGAAGACCCTCACTGCACTGCATTAACTTTTAATTACGACCGTCTGGGAGATTCAATTACCCATTTGAGACTAGACCTGCCAGGGCTCTACAATCAGAGTGTGCCCATCTGTGCCAGGGTAAAACTTTTACCTTTCGATAAAGTGAACTGGTGGTTATTTCTGGTTATATTTCTAATTTTAAATTTGAAATATATCATTATTTGTTTCTGGCTAATTTTTTTTTGTTCTTTCATTGAAGGTTTCTGTCCAACATTTCCTTCACTGGCTCGACAGGACTGATCCAAGTGGATGCATATGTTTCTAGAGTCCTCTCCTCACAACTCTTCCATGTATGGAGTCTTAAAAGAGGAGCCCTGGGTCAACCAGCTTGGGTTACTGTAGGACAGTGGACCCGTGGACGACTGGAGCTGGAGGGCGGCATTTTGGGAGGACTTGGTAACAGCCAGGGACAAGGTCTTGGAGCTGGAGTAAGAGGAGGGGACGGCCAGGGAGATGGCTATTTGGGAGGACTCTGGAGGCCAGGACTTTCTGTTGAGGGACACCGCCTCCGTGTGGTGACGTTGGTGGAACACCCATTTGTCTTCACACGGGAGGTAGATGAGGATGGGTTGTGCCCAGCTGGTCAGCTTTGTCTGGATCCTAGAACCAACCGATCTGATATAATCAATGCTCTCTTTAACCAGCTACACAACCCCAACTCTACAGTAATGGACTGGGAAGGAATCGGTGGGTTTGTCTGGCACTTATTTACTTAATAATGCATGAATAAGTAGCTAATTCAGACACTCCAGTAACATTACTAATTTAGCACATGCAGACAATATATTTTATCAATTACTTATATATCTAATTACATTCTACTTCAGAGCTTGATGTTAACCATTGCCCGATCGCCCGGGGCAAGTAGTTTTTATTGTCAGGAGAGTACAAATTTCATTGCATTTGCCCACCGGGCAAGAAAAAATTATTTATCACTGAAAATGACTTTAAAATCACCGACATTTGCTGAAAACGACCCACAAGCGTTGCTGGCGCGATTTTTGTTGTTTTGTACACATTCTCGTGTGATTTGTAAAAGCTGCATGATTTTCCGCTAGATTGCGTGCTTTTTTTACGGGAATTGGCGCGTTAAAGGACCAAATATGGACAATTTCAGCGCCACAGAAGCGGTGGAGAACTGGTGGAAAGATGATGATAAAGCCAAACAACCAGGATTCAGCTCTTGGGGAGGGAATTCTGCAGAGCAGCAGCTGGATGATGAATTTAATCTATACTATAATACACGCTAGATTAAAAATGATCAGTCAGGGATTAGGAAAATAATAATTGTATGCGCACAGTGTAAATATTTCTGTCATATGGCAGTCTTCTGTACAGCAGTCATAAATTAAAAAATGTTCATTAATTTTTTTTTCTCTTAGACATTGGAGCGGTGCATTTAAATGTTTTAGAGCTAAACATGTCAAATTGGTGAGTAGTAGTAGTGTAAGTTTTTTATAGATTTTTAACATTACAATTTATATTTTCCCAAGCACACAACAGTTTAAAGCAAAGTTTAGTTTGAAAAGAATGTGCAGGAAGGATTGAAAAGCATGTTAACAAAGTAATGTAGGCTTAAGTTCATTATCTGACGCATACATATACACACCAGGAACATGTTTCATTGATATATATACAAAAATGAATATTAGGAACTATAGTTATCAAACATTATACTGGGCAAGTAAAAATTGTTTCTGGGCAAATGAAAACTGTAAAAATCCTTAACGTCAACCTCTGTATTTATAATTTCAGTACTTTCATCTGAAAAGGGCATCACCTTTTAACAGTTCTTGAAACCAACAATCTTCCCAATTCATACTTCACTTTTAAGTCAATACAACTCCAAAATCCATTAAATGAGCAATATGAAAGGAGAATTGGTTTGTTGCATATCTCTAATCAAATGTACAGAAATATAATTGGTAGAAAAAACCTGGGAAAAACTAACACAAACCAATTCTGACAATTGAATTTCTGTAAAGTTCACCATGACTGATTCCATGATCCTTTGATTCTTCCAGGTTGATGTTAATACTATGTAAACTGACACACATCGATAGTAATTCAACAAGGCAGAGTAGTTTTAAAGTGTTATTTATATTGGTGATTGCTGTAGCGTCAACTGCATAATGAAAGTGAAGACTTTTACTACATGCTCATCTATGAGAACCGAATCCTGCAAAGTCAATGACTTAATACAATCAGATGGGTTTCCTTAGATAGAAAACCTTAAACCAATCTGACTGCTTGACTCCAGTCAATTGTCTATGCAAAGCGCCTTGAGATAAATGTATTGTGAGTTGGCGCTATCTAAAGAAATTATTTAATTGAATGAAAAACTGTATTAGTGCAGGATCATTAATGGTCATTAGTGTTTAAAAACATATCAGATTTTCTTGTCAGGGGCTCAGTTCCAGTTGTATCACCAACAAATAAAGAGCATTGAAATTATTTAGTCAATTTGAGATGAAAATCACTCTATTAACCATGAATTAGGGGATGTGTTTCTAAATCAGACAGGTATTTGGTATCTGGCCCACAGGTTTAAACTTGAAAGCTTTTCCTAATTTTTTGTATCTATAATTAAAAATCTGCTACCAGATCACACAATTTGAGACTTGTTCTTACCTTAAAGCAATAATACTATAATGATTAGCTGTATATAATACATTTATATATATATATATATATATATATATATATATATATATATATATATATATATATATATATATACCTTCCGATATTCCGAACATTTATGTCAATGTAAACACAGCAATTTTCTAAATGATATTGGGTGCAAATTTTTGAAAAAAGAAAATAATGTATTACCATTTGTGAAAAGGCTGTAAAATGACTGAATGTGGAAAGGATGCTAAAAACTTTCCAGATGCACTGTATCTGGATGGCTCTTAGGCAAGACTTCAGGGTAGTCGTTTATGTAGTTATATGGGTACAGGAAGTTACTCTTTAAGTCATAAAGGTTGCACTGTGTTCATATTTTGCGCTCTAAGGTTGGGAAATCCTACTGTTCTTTTTACCAAGTGGTTCATTCCTTACCCTTAGGCATAGAAACAAAGTAAATGGTAAAATTCCAAATATACCAACTTTAACTTTATCCTTTTGCATAGATAGAATTTCAGACTAGTTCCCAAACCAAGAGAGCTCATACAGTATTTGTCTTTAGCTCTACAAGTTATGTGGATATTAATAAGGAAATTTAACTTTTTTTTTATGAAGCACCCTTTAGAGCTATAAATGGCAAATTACAAGTTTTCATAGGGTTGTCTATGGGTTTAGATTCATGGAGTCATCTGGGCCCAACCTAAAGGAGTTGGCAGACTACCGTTTTTAATTAACTAAGATTGCAAAAAGACTTTGCCAAAGAAATCAAGATAGCAAAAAGTTTGGTTTGCACTGCCAGCTGTCTGTTTTTATACATATTTTAAGAGTTTATTATTTATTTTTTTTTAGTATTCTAGGCTTAATTTTAGTAAATGTAACCCGAGGATTTTGTGCCAGGTTCATTAAAATGTCCAGGCTGAATTTCTCTTTTATGTACCATCAGCAATTTTCTTGAATCACTGTTGTATAGAGATTCCCAGTGGTGCAACCACTGCACTTACAAAGTATGCATATGAATGTCTGAACGGTTTGAAATCATTATCTCTCTTTTTTCTTTCCTTAGACTTACCGGGAGACCTAAGGAAATGCTGCTATGGATACTGCATTGACTTGTTGGAGAAACTGGCAGAGGACATGGGATTTACCTTTGACCTTTATATTGTGGGAGATGGAAAGTATGGTGCGTTAAGTGGGACGGGACGCTGGACCGGCCTTGTGGGGGACCTCCTGAATGGAACAGCTGACATGGCGGTCACTTCTTTCTCCATTAACTCTGCCAGAAGCAGAGTTATAGATTTCACCTCTCCCTTTTACTCCACCAGTCTGGGAATTCTGGTATCAAAGCTTAAAATTGTTAATATTTTTTTTTTGTTAAAATGTTTTGGTTATATGTATTCTAAAGCTGGAGGAATGCCAAATGGGGTGCCAACAGAAATGTTCTTAAAACACCTATTTCTCTACATGTAATAATTTTCCCCATTTTATAAAAGGAGTCAGTAAAAAAATGTATTGGTGAAATTATGCTACTGCAACGTTTTCTTTTGCAAGATTTATTTATTCAGGGGCCTCTCACATGTATTTATTCTGGTGTAAAGAAATTAGTTCATGTTTGTATGAGATATGGCTTTAAAAAATTCTAGATTTTATGTCCCTGTTTAAGCCTACAGAATCTTTTTATCTCATCACTACTGTTTCAGAAAAGACCTAACACGATGTAACCTTTAATTCTTTTGTGCGTTTCACTCTTAATCCCAGTCTTCTGGAGGGAGAAAGATCTTCTTTTTGGCAATTAGTTAGTGGAGCTTTGTGGAGGAAATGTTAATTATAAAAGTTTAAAACAAAAGTCACAGTAGCTTAACCACTGTCAAAAGTACATAGGAAATAAGAACTCAATTACAGAGAAATGGCATTCTTCTAAAATATGCATGCACAATAAGCAATTCATTCAGTTTGCTTGAACATAATTGTAATTAGACTGGTATAAATTAGGATTGTATTCTAGAAAAAGAGTAAGACATATTGAGTTCTGTACTTAAAAGTAAAAATAAGGAATTTATTGAGTTAATTTCCTGAAGTGTTTTGTTTGTTCTTTAATCATTCAGGTTCGTAGCCGGGACACGGCAGCGCCTATCGGTGCCTTCATGTGGCCGCTCCACTGGTCCATGTGGGTGGGCATTTTTGTCACGTTGCACCTCACAGCACTCTTCCTCACCTTGTATGAGTGGAACAGCCCATTTGGCATGACTCCCCATGGCAGGAACAGGCTGCGTGTGTTCTCCTACTCATCTGCCCTCAATCTCTGCTACGCAATACTCTTTGGACGCACTGTTGCCACCAAGGTAAAGAAGCTCTCCCTCTGTGGCAAGTAGGTATCATGCAGGTTTTGTCTGAAAATAGAAATTAGCAAAGGAAGCCGTGGAGAGAGAGGGATGCAGAGCAAGAGAAAGAGAACAAAAAACAGTAAGGAGTAAGTCATGAGAAAAAGCATGAGGAAAATGATAGCGATGAGTGTTAACAATGAAAAGATGAAGAGCAGAGTGGTTAAGAGGGTAGGCAGTGATGAAGTAGAGAGATACGGGGAGGTAATGTACGTACAGGGAGAGAAAAGAGAAAGGGTAAGTGTGTTGACAGATACGAAGGGAGTTTTAGAACAGAATGATAGGGATGGATGAAAGTGGTGAAAGATTTAACGGCTACAGGTCAACTCCCTAAAGTAGTCAGACAAAAGGTTATATAAAAAAAAGAAGCAGGAGCTGTGGACTGCTTAAGGGTTGCTAAGGTGATGGAACACAAGGTAACATCAGGCTGACGGATAAATTCTTAGACAGAGTTCAAAGTGTAATTGTGGAAAAGAGTTTGAGGGTGATGTTCAGTAGATTTGTCTTATAGATATAGTTCTGTGGCTGTTGGCTGAAAAATCACTCCACATACAAATAAAAACAATAGTAATCCACACATTCAAAGAAATCTAAATAAATTGCTCCTTATATGATGAATAAAAAGCTGAATAACAGAAACATTTCAAGCATTTGGTGAAAAACAGACTTAACATCTTGAAGCCACTAGGGGCCTCACCTATGCAACGGGATCTGTAGATACATTATCCCTACAGTGTGACTTGAATGCTTGAGTAGGGGAATCTATCAGCTTTCTGGTCTTACTTTCAGACAAACTGATAGTTCATTTGAAGTGTTTGTGAGATTATTAATTTAGAATCCATCAACCTTCAATGTGTCTTCTTAACAAAAACGTTTAAAGTAATCTTGTCTCTCATTTATCCTCTTAAAATAAATCCAGTCTACAAGTTTATTATGAAGAGAAAACAGCTGTAATTACAGTTTAGCTTATCTGATCATTTTCATGGAATACTGTCTACAGGTCTTTGTGAAGCTTTCTGTGGGTTTTCCTTGGTGGTGTTGTGGTCATGACCACCTAACCAAGACAGAGTTAAAAGGACTAAGACCACAAAATAACAAGATAAGACCAAGACATGGAGTAAATGCAGATAAAAACAAGAACCGATACTGCCCTAACACAAATATATATTTTTTTATTTCCATTATCAATAAGTTTAAAGTAACATTCAATGTTGTGATCATGTTAATCCTGCTGCTAAAATATTCAAACGAAATGCTGTAGCTCATATTTCAGCTAACCTACAGTATAAAATAGCTAGAGACCGACTGGTTGCAGTTGTGCACCTAACTTCTGCCACAAAACCCAACTTTCATGTAAGCAAAAATTCAAGTTTTCATTTTGTCTGATAAATCAGACCAGCTGTTAATAAGTAAATAAGACAAAGCAGTGAACTAGCAGACTAAACCTGAGCAACATTAGTGTTAGATGTAGGCAGAGTGAATGAAAGGAGACAGTTGGTTTTGAAAAGATCTAACCCATTTAGCAATATTGCACAGAAAGATGAACATCCAAAAATGCACTGGAAAATGTTTTCTCATCACTATGAACTTTTCACCCTCAGTGTGTAATGATGCTGTTTTCTGTTTTTGGATGCTGTCGGCATTTCCAATTGATGTAGTAAAACTTATTTGAATGCAGTGAATACATTTGCCTAAATTGCATAATAAATTATACTGCAGCTCTCATTTTGTAAAAATTCGGTTCACCATGTCTAAAACTCAGACAGGACTAGGTAGAAATGTAGTCAGGACACAAAAATGTAAACAAGACCAGGAATGCCCTTAACCATTACAGTAGCAATAAAAAAAAAAAAAAATACTTTTTTTTATACCATTTGTTGAGCCTAACAAAATAGTATGAAACTGGTGAATTTGCTTGGTAATTGTTGACTGTTTCATATTTTTCCTAATATTTAGTAGTTTTCTCTTACCTGTAGATTTCTTTGTAGGGATGGAGTTCTCCGGCTGTTTTAGGCATGAATTTCAAATTCACAGCCCCATTAGGGATATATTTACAGAAAAAACCCTGAAATGTTTAGTTGTTATTTTCACACTGCAGTAAAAGGAAAAAAGAAAGTCTGAGCATGAGTACTAAACTCTGACAGACAAATGTGTTTGCTTTTTGTCTGTCAATAAATAGGCATTGACTGGGGAAACAATCTTGTTTCCTGCATCTTGTTTTCATGTCATTTGTTTGACATAAATATGTAAAGATATTAAATGCGCCTTTGCAATAACAGCATTCTTCTGAGACGTGTCAGACGTGACAGATTGTATCACACCCACAGTCACATTGGCACATGTGTCCAACCACAATAGGGATGAATGATAACTCCGTCCTCTGTGCATTCTTTGTTTTCCATTCAGCAAGTCAGGCTTTCCCAGATCCATCATTATGATAACTTGAAGTTTTCATGCAGCAAGTGTCATTTCCTTAATTTAGGGCTGTCCCCTTTTTGAGTTTGCAGCTCATCATGAAGCATTCTAAATGCGTAATTGCATGTTGTCCCTTAAATAAAGCTGCTGAAAATATCAAGGTAGAGGAGTGATCAAAGGACTGTTGCATAACTCAAAGGTCATGTTTGATCTTTACCTCAGCTAACATGTCAGTTAACAGTTGTGTTCATTAGCAGCCTTAGGAGCTGTTAAAATGTCCTTCAGCTGCTCTATGAAACTCCGGGTGCTGAGCCAAATAGTGATGTTTTCTCAGATTATGGGTGTAGGGCAGGGCAAGCAAATCTATCACTAAAGTTCAGCACTGAAATTTGATTTAATCCATTCAGACATCTATTAGCTATCCTGCTTTTGTTTTGGAATAGTTCATAGGGTCTGAAGCCCAGCCCATTATTAAAAAGAGCATATACCAGAGTTTTTTCCAGTCTATTATTGTGCTATCACAATTCAATTCAATAAAAAAAATAATGTATCAAACCCAAAAGGGAAATTAAATGTTGCAGTAAGACATTTTGGTGTTGTAGGTGTTGATAGCTGTGGGCAGGAAGGAGTTTCTGTATCGGTCTTTCTTGAACCGGATCTGGAGAAGTCTCAGACTGAAGACACTCTGCTGTCGTTTAAAAATCTTTAAACAGAGGTTAAGTAGGATGCTCACTGTTGGCCATAATCTTCTTCACTTTATGAAGAGTTTGTCTTTGTGAAATAATCTCCAGAGGTTCTAGAAGAGTTCCCAGAACCGAGCTGGCCTTCTTATTTTGCTTGTTGTGCTCTTTTAAACAAACAGGCGAGCATCAATGCCTTTACAAACGGATCAATGTTTTAGCTTGATTCAAAAAGAGGGGGGAGTGGTTAGGGCATAGGCGTTTGAATCCTGAGGTTGTGAGTTCGATCCCCAACTCCCACAGACTGTCACTCTGGGTCCCTGAGCAAGACCCTTAACCCCACACTGCTCCCCGGGCACCGCACAATGGCAGCCCACCGCTCCCCAAGAGGAGGGGTTAAATGCAGGAAAGTAATTTCCCTCTGGGATTATTAGAGTACCGGTATATATATATTTAAAAATAAATAAAAAAAATAAATGAGCTACACAGTGTGGGAAAATGGAGGAAAGGGTATTGACTTATCAATAACTGATATTTTCTAAAACCAAAAAGCATCATAGATCGGGATCATTTAGCTTAAATGTAGTAGTGATAAAGTTTTTCTTTTCTTTTTTTTTTTTTCCGATAAGCTCTCCTAAATATTATCCGGTTGTATTGATGTGTTCCCATTTTATCCCAAATTCCTCTGATTAACTGTAAATATAGTCTTTATACCATTAAGTATTACTTTGTTTTAAGTTAGCATGAACATCTGTGTAAATACTGTAATACAAGAATGTATTCTTGTATTACAGTATTAGTAGTACAATTATAATCATATTATTAATAATAGTTTATAATTAAAATCTTATCATTTCTATAAGAATTTAGGCATTTATCTCACCATTTTTATTCATTTGGTACTTGACTTTTCCCCAATGCTTTTTACATTTCACACTCATTTTGTCATAGAATGGATAAACTGTTTGATTTCTTCAAGTATTCTCCTTTATAGCTTTCTGTAAGAAAATAGATAAAAAAAAATATCAACCAGCAGGAGGTTGTACATAGCAGCTTTGGTTTAATTAGGAGTTATAATCTGTTATATTTCATAAAGTCAATCAGAAATACAATCAGCTCTAATGGGTATAATTTAGAGTCTTGAGAAAATGATTCCCAATTAAAATCAAGGTATAACGGATTTTAACCTTCATATTTCCTTAAAAACCAAGATAGAAAAACAAAGACAATGAAAATAGATACAGTGTTTATATAAATCGGGATAGGTTTGGATGAAATTCTGATATTTTGTTACAAAATGGGGTTAAGAGTTACATTTGAATTAACTTTAAACCAAGCTGCTAAATAATGATACATGATTGGCCACTAGAGCTTGTTTTTCTTTCATAAACTTATAGTTTGCCTTCCAAACTATTTTATCTTTTTTTATTTAAAGACTTTGGCCGCTATGGCAGAAATGTGGATTATCATTTTATATACCAGAAGCGCATACTGTATGCGGTGTATTATTCATTTCTCAACACTATAAAAACCGGCTTGTTTCACAATCATATCCCTTTTCTGCTTTGATGATACAGTTTGAGCATCCGTGCCACTAACAACCAAACAAAAAAACCTGTGTTCTCACTGTGTTGTGCCAACAAATCATCTAATCTCGAAGCTTTTTTATCCCATGAAAAGCACACGCATACAACTAGAAGAATGTAGGCTAAGCTGTCAAACTGATGGAGTTAGAGTGAATTAGGGATCTATTTTGAATCCTGCTTGATGAGCTTTTTATTGAACAATGCTTTATTATTTTTCGGGTGTGCGTCACTGTGATGAAGTACACAGTTTCCACAGAAAATTCTGCTTTCAGCTTGTTGTTTAAATATATTTGTAAACATTAAATTAAAACATGTTCTACAAGATTCATATCTTACATTCACTTGGAAACAAGGACTCAATTTACACAAAACATTGCTGAGTCTGCATTTCAAGCCCCCTTTATTATTATATTACCATTATAAAGCAATAGAGTAGCATCTAAACTTAATGAGGATGACAATCCTCCACCAAACATGTTAATGAAAAAAATCATGTTTATATAAAGTATCAATTTATTCCCTTTTCAGCAAACCAACTAATTATGCTGCGGGCTCAAACCCTCTTCACAAAAGTGGGTTATAACCTGGTTCTATTTTTGACGTCCCATTAATCTTCAAGCTTTAAAACAGAAGAAGTGAATTTATTTCTCTTTTTTTCTAAGTGGATTTAATTTGGTTTAGTAATTAAATGATTAAACTTTTCAGGAGGTGGATTCCCCCCTAAGCAGGCAATTTCATAGAAAGATTTAGCCATGTACTGAAAGAAGTTTATTCAGTGGATTCTCCAAGCTCGTTTTTGTTTTTTGCTGATTTATCAAGGAAATAACTGGGATTTTTAAAGGGGGAAAGAACAGATGTTGCATATGATTAGCAATCTTGTATTTCAAAAATTCTAAAAATAATTTTCTGATGCATCTATATAAATACCTTCCTGTGTTTCTTTTCTAAATCCTCTTCAGACTCCTAAATGTTGGACGGGACGTTTCTTGATGAACCTTTGGGCTATTTTCTGCTTACTGGTGCTGTCCAGCTATACGGCCAATCTTGCTGCTGTGATGGTTGGAGAGAAAACATTCGAACAGGTTTCAGGGATTCACGACGACAAGGTAAGATGACTTTCAAGAACACAAGCTTATACCTGGAAGGACTTTATTCATCATAGTGATCAGACAACAATTAAAAACCAGTTGTGCTGTTGGCAGGATATTTTAAGTTGTTTTTATGTAGCTGAAAATATAGTGCATTATTGGGAAATGCACTATATTTCACAGGATTTTCTCATTCTTATACTGTAAAAACACAGCTGCATGCATATGTGATCCTTCTGGTTCTATTGGTTACGCCTTAAAAGTGCAATTATTTGTTTGCAAGTCGTCAATTCTAAAGGATGAATTTTATGAATCAGGAATTTGTCAGGGAAAATTTGTTACAAGACAGTATGATGAAGCCAAAGGTCATTACCAAGACTGATATTGCAAACTGGTTCCCAAAATTGAACACACCATCCTTAACCAACCAACCATATGGACAGTGAAAGGAAATGGCAATCTATCTTCATAAACAGGCCAAGAAAGCAAACTTTAACAGAGAGGCAGTTTAGAAAGTACTGTAATTATGGAGGAGCTGCAGAAATCCACAGCTCAGGTGGCAAAATGTTGATAGGACAACTACTAGCTGTAGTTGTAGCTGGCCTTCATGGAAGAGTGAAAAGAAGAAATAAGAAATATAAGGTTGACATAAGAAATTTGGGACAAGTCATGTTGGAAAAACATTAAATATATGGAAGAAGGTGTTCTGATGGGATCCTAGATGAAACATGCTGCGTGTGGTGAAAAACCAACAAATCGCCAAGAACACACAGTCCCCACAGTAAAACATGATAGGGCCCACATTATGCAGTGGGCATAGCTTAAAACAGGGTAAACTCAAAAGACAACCTGTTAGATGGTAATATAATCTAGTGAGCTATTGACTCTCTTTAAGAATGTATCCCTACACAACAGGTCATAGCTAAAAGGTAGTCAAAGAATGTTTTTTTAAGAAAGGTTCAGTCAAAGGCCTGACTAAAGGTTTCTATGAAATCTTTTGCAATGCTTTAAAAATATATGCATGCTCTTGTTTCAATATGACTTAGCTTGAGCTGTTTTACAAAGACTTCCATCTCTAGATGGTGAAAGCTGGTAAATACATGCTCAAAAGACAAGAGGTGTCATGTTTAGGTTGTTTAAGGACAGAAACACAAATTGAACCAAGAGTTGAGAGGTGCTGAAAATTTCATCAGAAATAGCACATCTCACAGCCATGTACTCGGAACTCTGGACAAGGAACACGGACAGTAAAATAGGCAGTAAAATATAAAGGAGAAACTGGATGTAGAATGGAGAATCATGCATATGACAGAATAACAGAGCAGCAGAGAGCAATGCCAACCAGGCAGCTTAAACAGAGGTGGGAAAGTGGAGAAGCACACAGGAAAGAGTAAGCAGGAACGAGGAACAGCTTAGAGCAATAAAGCCAACGGGAGACAACAGTATTAGGAGCAGACAAGAGATGAAGATGGCAGGAAATCTAACAGAATTAATATAAACATGTACATACAGCAGCACAAGGATAAACTAAGAATCAAATCAATAGCAGGGTGAAATAAAAATTACAGCAGCCAAAAACAACATAAAGAACAGAGAAAAATGGGAGTTACACAGAAAGAGACAAGCTGCAACTCCTCAAGCATTAACATGGGGAAGCTGACCAGAAAAGTTCAACAAGTATTACTGATTTTCCATAAAATATGCTGAAACCATCACTGCCCTTCCACTTCATAAATATGCGCTACTTTGTCGTGACTAGATTAAATAATTATTAAACTGGTGGTAGCTGAAGGCCTGTCTTACTCAGGCTTATACTTTTATTAGACACTAGGCATTTAACCAGTCTTAGACAAGAAAATATTTCTTTGTGACGAGTAGAATATTTCATCAGAAATTAGTGATTTTCATATCAACAAATCATATCAATAGGGGAATTCAAAGCTGCAATTAATTTAGAGGAGCAATAAGAAGGCTATTCATTGTAAAATTATCTTATATTTTCTTTACTCCTTTAATCTGAATCATATCATTTACTCATCAATAACCATCAATATGTTATCCTTTACCATCTCCTTCCTGTGTCACATCCCCAGCTGCACCATCCCTCTCTGGGTTTCCGTTTTGGCACCGTAAGGGAGAGCAGTGCTGAGGATTACATGAAGAAGAGTTTCCCTGAAATGCACGACTACATGAGACGCTTTAACCAGCCCACAACCCCAGAGGGTGTGCACATGTTGAAGTAAGACAACGCATGTTTTCTTTTTTTTTTTTTTTTTTTTTTTTTTATGTATTAGTTGTTTCTCAAGCTCTATGCAAGCCTTAACAGTCTAGTCTGTTTTATATCTGCACATCCTATTGCATCACATCTCTATAAAGCAGAACTGTTGATATTATTGACAGATTCTGCACATGCAGTTTTATTATATCATAAAGTCCCATTATGAATTTAAAAAGAAATAGTAAAAGGTTACACGTTTTTGTTAGTTTTGAATAATATCAGCTTTTTTTTGCCATTTCTCCGCCTAAAGTCATGTTCCCTGTAATCCATTTTTCAATGCTTTCTTATTAAATGGAACATGGTACTTTGCAATTGCACCTGTCAACTGTACAAACGAACACCCGTTGATGTATGTATTTGCACTTTGCATCAACATGACCTTTTTTTAATCCAAATCCATTTCAGATAAAGGTATAAGTGAGGTAAAGGCAGCATAAATTGCATTGGCAAAATGCTTGTGATATAAAGGGAAAATAGTTTTCTTATTCGTTATGAGTTTTGGAAAATAGAAAGAAATGCGAGTCAGGGCCAGAGTGATGTAATTATTGCTTAGAAGGAATGCTTCAGTGGGATGTTGAATAGGGACAGAAAGCAGATGAAAGCAAGAAGGCAGGGTATGTTTATTTTTAAAGTGTAAGGAATTCACAAGGGCTCCAGAAATGATTCATATACAACATTAAAAAACATAAAGCAGATAGAACCTGAGGTACTAAAAGCAAATGTTAACAGAGGAGCTGGGGGGAAGGTTTATGTACCTGCATGACCCTCTCCTGTAAGGGTCGGCTGAAATATAGAGTTAGAGTCATGCATCTGGACATATTCACAGCAGTAGGTCTATTCTATAAAATCTCTCGGTGAAAGCTGGAGTACCTGTGGAAAACCCACATGTGCGCAAGGAGGAAATTTCAATTCTAAGCAGGAGAGACTGCAGCTGGAACTTTACCCTACAACTTTACTCTGCTAAACACCAATATACTGCCTGATTATTATACATATTATACATCCAGGTTTCTATATAGGGACCTAATCACATACCTATTAAACACTATATATATATATATATATATATATATATATATATATATATATATATATA
>NW_015150897.1:387081-416530 GCF_000732505.1 Cyprinodon variegatus | reverse complement strand
TGTGTGTGTGTGTGTGTGCCTGTGTGTGTATAGTGATGGCTACTTTTGGCAAAAAGAATCACAATGTCAAGCTGAAAATATGTTCATGTGGTTTCTTAAATAACAAACACACATGAGCTAACAATTCACTAGTTGGTAGACACTACACCAAACAAATATGTTTGTTTTCTTTTAGCTTAAGTTCTTAACACTTACCGCGTCAGTTTCTATTTCTGGCACAAACACAAATTGATGCTTACAGTACAGTTGAAAGTGGGCCAAAAGAGAGGAGAACCATGTTGCTTAGGATGTTAGCATCCTGAGCAAGATGAGTTCAATCTAATTTAGCTTATATTAGGCCTGAAAAATTAAATCACTTAGAAACATTGATAAAGAAGCAGTTTAGAAATAGCTGATTATCTTCATCATGTTTATTTTAATTTCACCAATATCAGCTTAAAGTACTGGTCAATGTTTTGCATATGTTTTCCAGTTGCATTTATAAAAACTGTGTATTGCTTGTTTTAAAAACACTATCAGGTCTTTTAGAACAAGACGTGCCTCACCTTGAAATGTTTTTAACATTATGAAAGCATCTTCATGTCTGACAAGAGTGACAGTGATTTCTTTCTAATAGTTTTTGACAATTTGCTGATATTCATGGCTAAATCATGAGATGTCTCTAGATGTTTATGTTTGCAAACCCTTTGCAAAGAGGCACTGACACTTTCCCACCATGTCTGCAAGGTTAATTGCTTTTATTTTTATTTTTTAACAAAGTTCTGTATTTAATGGCAGGAAAACAATATTGTTTTTTATTACCATTGTTGGGAAAATTCTGTACAATTATTACATATTAGTACAGCACTGGCAGAAACCGTATTTGTTATCATACTTACATTAGCTGGTTTTTATTATTTTTCAACCAAAGTTAATAAAAGCTACTCTGGAAGGTCCATAGAGCCACATAAAGCCGCAGGTTTCTTGCCTGTGGTTAAGCACTAAAACTGCTTAAATGAAAAAAAAAAATTAACATAACTACTTTAAAAGAATCTCTCTTTCCTCTATTTTTAAATATAGATATAACTTAAATAAATTGTTATATGAAGTATATGTTAACAATGTTGAAATGTATCTTAACGTTGGCATGAGCTGATGACTAGTTTAATTTGAACATTAATAAACAGCTAGTTATACATAACATATATTTCCAGTACATCTTTGATCCCTTTCTGGTTGTGAAGTTGATTTTTTTACATCCAAGTTATTTTGAGCTCACTGTACCTGAGCTTTACCATGACTTGTGCATTGGTTATTTCTGTATCCTAGTAGGGTAGTTAATTTGCTGGTTTTCAAGTTTTTTTGCCTAAAAGTTGGTTTCTCCAACTGCATGTTTGACAGTAAAGAAGGATAAAAGTGATCATTGTGAAATCTTTTAACTTTATTGAACCCGTAGATCAGTGCATAAGTTCTTCCTTCATCATCTTAAATTTTCAAATAAACTTTAGAGTAAGTTAGGTAGCAAACACTCTCTGAGTTTCAGAGCTTATTTCGTAACATCTGTCAGAGCTGCCTTCAAAAGCATCACAGAAAACTAGTGCAATAAACACAGAATGCAAGAATTTAAAAGCAAGTTCAGACCAGCTACATGCAGAACTGAAGACAGACGATGCTATAACTGTACATACACTTGTCAGAGGCACTGCCTGCTCCATAAAGCACAAGCAAAGATACTGAGATAGAGCATGTGCTGACTTTGTGATACCAGTGGGAAGATACAAAGTGCCTCTACAGAGAAAGAGGATGATGAAGGCGCTGTTTGTTTCCGTGCAAGGCAAAGCCGAATTGTTAGACACAGCAGTGCAGAGAGCCCAAGTCGGAGTGAAAATACTGTGTTGGCAGAACTACTGACCCCAATACTGCTCTCAAATCTTAGAGGGAAAATAAAATCCCAATCCTTCCTTGGCTACTTATGCAGTTTTACACATATGTAAAGGCTCAGAAAATAACTTGCATATTCTCCACCTATGCACAGGCTTAAAACATGCTTTTCTGGCTGCTGAGTTTTATGCATTAGGATACATGCACGCGCTCAAACACGGGCACACTTCATTCTTATTCCAAGGCCATGCATTGGGTAAATTCCGACCCTCTTTAGTCCCACGAGTTGTCTCTATCCTCTCTGCTCCTTGTGCCTTGTATTTGACAGGTCTAGACAGGGAAAAACAGACTTTCCATCTTTGCCAGGAAGGCAAAGACTTTGTAAAGTCAACCTTTTGTTTTGAGGCTTATGCCCTGAATAACAACAAGTTCCTGGAAATTTGATCAGGCCGATCTATTTTTTATTCCTTAATACACACTATCTGTATGTGTCCACGTAGATGTGCTTATTTATATTCATCCATCTTGCAGAGTTTGTGTGTGATGGGACTTTTAGTGAATAAGTGATGTCTTTCTTACATAAGCCACCATGTTTTTCAGACTGAGTATTTTGCCTCCAATGATTTAACCACAGCAAGCAGTGGTCAGCAGCGCAGTGACGGTTTGTAATTAGGGGTCAATTAGGGTCAATTGGATCGATATCACTGGAGCAGGAGAGTCTTCTGCAGAGTGTGTAATCCCTTATCAGTGGGTTGCAGAGTCTGTTGGTTTAGGTAATGATGTATGTGTTTACAAAGTGCATCGGAGCATGGTTAATCTAATCCTCCCTATAAATGACGAGCAAACATGACAGCCTCAAATTCAGGGAATCAGAGGTGTAGAAAACTTCATCTAGCATACTTTCCTATCTAGTTTTCTCACAGATTAGTGGTCTTCAATTAATCCCTCGCTGTCTCTGTCTCCCCCTGCTCTCCTTCTTCTTCTTGTTATGCTTGTGTGTGTGTGTGCGTTGGTGGTAAAGGACAGATCCTCCAGCCCTGGATGCATTCATCATGGATAAAGCCCTGCTTGACTTTGAGGTCTCCATCGATGCGGACTGCAAGCTGCTCACAGTGGGGAAGCCTTTTGCTATAGAAGGTACACACGCTGACAGACCCACACACTTGTTTATATGATTTTTTTAAAGGAATTTTTATTGACTTGCAGTCATGCACCCCTGGAGAGTTTTTTTTTTTTTTTGTTTTTTTCTGGCTTTGTTTTGCTCTTTTATTTTTCAAATCAGTTATTAGTGGTATGGCTTAAAAAAGCAAAGGTCTTATCTAAACCTTATTCATACTAGCTGATTGATCCTAATAAGGGACAAAGGCATTTTTTGATAGCTTGTAATCATTAAATAATTAAACCAGTGGAAACTTTCTTTTTGTACACATGACTTCAGGGTACCCTTATTAAAAAAGGACTGCTTTGACTGCAGCATCTCCTAAGTATGACTAAAACATCTAAACTCTTACATTTAGTTTTCAGTGTTCAGTTTTATGTTTTTCCATCTGCTGTGCAAATCATATAACACTGAAAGCATTTATATTCATATTATAAACGCTTTGAGTTGGTTAATTGTAGTTTTCTAATGTTCTTTTTTAAGGCTTGAAAAAATAAACAGCAACAACTTCACTGATTTTCCAAAATAAGAACAATTTACAAATAACAATTTATATTTCTCAGGGTTGGTGGATGTTCTTGTGGACCCAGATGCAGAGTAGAGGAGCCGGAGATGATTTCTTACAGATTTAATGAAAATTTTGATAAAACAAAAGCAAGTTATCCAGAAATAACAGGCAGGGAACAGAGAAATCGAAAACTAGGGGACACTCAGAAAACTAAAATAAGGAGTAAAGTAATAAAAACAATCCAGCACTGAGGAACTGCACAGGAGGTATATATATATATGGGAGACGGAACAAAGAATGGGCTAATTAGCTGATAGGGAGCAGGTGTGGATAGAAGTAATTAGAAGGGAGCTATGGGGAAAGGAGACTGGCACAAGGGGGCAACAGAGAGTAACTCAAAAAATACAACACTGCTTAAATATAACATAAAATGGAAAAGAAACAAATGACCAACAAAACAAAGAATGGCAAAAATCAAAGGGAACTGAAAACTTAAAAAGAAACTAAAACAAGAATTCCACAAAGGGGAAAATCATGACAATATTAGTTATTCTTAAATCTACCCATTCTGTGATTTATAATTATATACTCAGATGTATATATAAGTGGGCTGCCATGAAGCGTTTTAGAAAATATGAAAACAGGATTGGTCTGGAATATTTTAAGAAGTTTTAAGTATGTCTCCTCCGTAGGGTGGACTAGATCAGTCATAGGTAAAAAGAATGAAGAGCTGTGTCAGCCATAGGGGACTGGGAGTAGGGCCTGTCTTTAACTGATTTGACTACCAGAAGCACGATCCCTACTTTTAGCTCATTTCCACTTGTGCAATCAGAAATTTCTCCAGGTCTCCATTAGATAATATAATAAGGGAACCAAAAAAAATCTGTTTCTCTACTTAAATAGTCATCTTAATCATACTGAATAAAATAATTCTTGCAAAGACCTGCTGGAAAAATAGTTGTGTTTACATTCTTTCTGTTGTATCATGGGACATGCTCAAAAATATCGGCAAAATATGATATCACTGTTTTTATCTGTATTGTAGTTTTGTTGTTCTTTAGATAATGCGCTATATACTACACAGGTTCAATTAATAAAAAGGAATAATATACAAATATAATATGCAATTATATACAAATCCAAAGGCACATTATTTGCACCTAAACTAGGGATTGCATACAAGACACATCCTGACAAATATACTGTATGACTAAAAGGATTTAAATGCATTTATTCTTTTAGCAAAGGTGTTAATAGTCTTTTACACAATGCAGTTTCATACCATTTTAAAATAAGTGATAGAAATATCTAGAAATATAAATATGGAATAAAAATATATAAATGTAGAAATAAGTACGTTATGCTTGTGCAAATGAGCTCATGGTATGGATCATGCTACATCACCAGTACAGAGCAGATAGTGACAGGGCCAACCCCCCTCAACATCAAAAGAAGAATATTGAAGTTCTCGGTCATTTGTCCAGAATGCCTCAAGCTTTTTAGTTTGTCTTGGTGTGTCCCTCAGAGAAGGGACTCCAAGGCAAGCCTACATTAAGTTGTAAAGACGTACTATCTTAACGAGCAACATTTTGAACCTCAAATGAAATCAATCTTTGCCCACATGGACAAATTAAATGCCCTCTGTAAAACTGCTTCATGACCAGAAAACAAATATTGGGTTATTTAGCAACAATTGCAAGACTTTTAAACCAGAGTCAATGTGGCCAAGTGTGCGATAATTATTGTATGATGTATGATCAACAATTCAAAAAAACGTACAATAATTTGACCATTCTGTGAATATGTGGTTTTAATCACTGTTCATCAGAATGTCGCAACTTTCTGTCGTAGTTTTTCTGTGAACGCTGAAGGTATCTGTGTCTGGATATGGAAACAGATGCCACACAGTTGTCAAATGTAACCGGCAAGTGAAGAGTATGAGTTTGCCTCAGAACACCAGCCATGATTGGTTTAGTATTCTGCTGCGCTGTCCATTAGTGAGGAAAAGAGAAAAAAGAGGAAGAAGCCGAGCCTGCCACCACCCGATCCATATCAGTAGCATGATCTGTACCATCAGCTCATTTGCACATGTACTAACAGATATAGTTCCGGGTTTCCCTCAAATTGCCTTTGAAAAAAGAACCTAATTATGTTTTTCCCCTTACTAATAATAGTAAGTGTATTAAACTATAATGTGTCAAATGTTAATAATGTATTTACTTAGAAAAGAAATGCATTAAAATCTTTTCTGTTTTATCACTCGTCTGTGCCCAATCTGTGCCGGAAATGCCATCCAGGACCTTCAGGAGTTGGAGGAACTTTTTCTGCTTTGTATTCAAACATAAATCTAGTCTTTTTGAGTTTTTTTTTTCCCCTTTTGTGTTAACATTATAGTATATAGTGCCTAACCTAAATAAAGAAACAACTAAAATGTCCCCTAATCTGATGATGACATCAGAGAGGCTGTTAACCGGACATAATATAAAAAGCATCAACAGAAAAGTAATACATTTTTTCTTAAACTTGTGTATTGGCATTCTTTTGTGATTTAAGGATAGAAATAAGTACTTTTAGTACCATAATTACATTATGTATGGCGCCCTGGAGGAATATCTGTGCGCAAATGAGCTGATTGTATGGATTGTGCTACCGGTACGGATCGGTTTGTAACAGAACCTATTGCAGAGCCGGGCTGGAAAAAGAAATGAAAATAAGTGAATAAACGGAAGGGAAAGACGGAGAAAAGGTTAAGAAGAAGGCAGGGCAGAGTCAGAGTATGCAGCAATAACCACAGAGCTATCGGAAAGAGAGGAAAAGTCTAATCGTATGGTTAAGACTTGTTGCTGGTTCGGAGAGCAACGCTGTCTGCCAGTGCTGCAGCACAGATCCTGCAGCCGAAGTAACAATATAAAAAACAAAACAAAAACAAATAAAATAAAAAAAACACACAGAGAAAGGAAAAAAAATTTAAATGTTAACAAAACAAGGAAAACAAAGGAAAGACAAAGGAAGGGGAGTCTTTACATATTTATATTTCTACAGATTGTTTTTTTATTCAAATCTCCATTTTTGGCTATGAAAGTTTTCATGTTACAAAGATTACTTGTTTATAGATAATTTATTAAGCAAACATTACACATTATGCGACTATGGGTCTGCTGATGTATCCATTTGTTGCTGATGCCACAAAGCTGTTAGCGCTTGTTAGACGCTATGCAACACCGAAGTGACTGTAGCACATATATAAAATTGCTATTTTGGTTATGACAAGAGTATGATCATTTGATGTCTCTAGTACGATAATCCTACATTTCTCATTTGGCAACACTCCTAATGCAGTCATGGCATTATTATACTGAGGGTTGTTTTTTTGCGACCTTTGATGCGGAGGGCACAAAGTTACACAATAAGGATATTAAAATAATCAACAGCTATTTTTTTTTTGGTTATTACTATTAGGCTTTTGGAAAAGCTCAACATCAGCCAAAGTATAATTTTTGATTAACTCTAGACCACACAATTATAAACATGTTCTTCTACTTATTTCCATTAAAATCTATTGAAGCTGTTTGCTGTAAGACCTGTCTGCCTCAAAAACAGTTAAAGTTTATTTCAATCCTTATGAAAAACGATTCCGTCGCTGTAAAGATGGCAAATAAGTATCCACATTTTAAAAGATAGTTCTATCTCAAAGTAAAATCAGTTATGTGCAGCAAACTCACACAAAGATCAAAATCAAATGCTGTAGTTAGCAACATGACTGACAGGATAACAAGTGCGTGAGCTTATAATGCCCCGGGGCACTCAAACATCTAATATTAATCAGGCAACGTTAGGCAAGAAGACTTTGGACTTAATGATTTCTACTTCGACTAAAGGAAAACTAGCCACGAGGTCCATAAACAAATCCATCGCCAGACAGGAAATGCCTAATGACCCACTCAGGGGTTTAGTGTATGCAACTTCTTCCAGTGGACCACATGCATGTGTGAACGTGTATACGTTCGTTACTTTTGGTGTTTCTGTGTGTTCCAGTGTCATTCTAGCTTGACGGAGAGCATTTTCCTTTGAGACTTCAGGGGGGAGGACATTTTTCACAGGCGAGGTCGTTGCTTTTGTTCTATTTGACAATCGCAATGTGCTTCCTGGCATGAATAATAAAAAAGACCCTTAAATATAACCCATTTCCTTTCAATAACCGTTTTATACAACTGTCTTATGACTATGGCAATGAAAGTTCTGCTTTCTACCTTCTTTTTATATTTCCTCCAGCTACAAATTTTATAACAACCAACACTGTATTTAAAGTAGGGGGTACTACTGCAGGAACTTTCTCAATGAGACGGGTCGTTTTTCTGGGAGTATATTTAATGATGTGTGGGGTTTTAAGGGCAGGTTCAAAGGTCAAACCTGATTAGCAGGATGGAAAAATTAAGCTAGAACTCTAGCATGGTAGAAAGGTACAGAATGTTTGAATCCAGGCTGATCTATTGGGGTTTATCTTTGTTGTGGAAAGTTCTTAAAATGTATTTGATTACTTGAGAACTGAAGTTATATTTTTGTCATCTATCTGTAGAAATGTCTCGGTAGTTTGTAGATCTAAAATGTGTTCCTTCTCTTGCAGTGTTTGCATTGTCTATTTTCAAATGCAATAATGAAATCAGCTTAACCTAAAATGAATATAATTTAAAAACAGATAATTTCAGATGGGGGCATGATGTGTTGATTTTTGACATTTTTCAGTCTACAGTACTTCATGCTGTTATACATGAAAGTCCTATTGAAGATCTAAGTCTTGGTTCGACATGTCTGGTGGCAAAAAACATGATTCCTCCAAATGCATTTAATGAGCTGAGATCCATGTTTTCACACAGGTTCAGATTAATCTGGAACAGTTTCCTCCCCCTTGAATACATAAAATTATAATTTACTCAGTTTATCTTTGCCCTGTACAGAATATATAGGTAGGTAAAAACGTACCACTATTTGAATTTTGAAAGGATTTTTGAGGAATGACACAAAATCCTTCACTGTATAGAATAATCGATCCTTTCCTCAGTCAAGCATTAAAATTTGATTTTGTGCCCAGTTAAAAATATTAAACTCAAAACAGTGTACCTTGTAGTTCTTCCCTTAGTACGGCAATTAAGGGTTTGATGTGATTTCAGTTAAGTAAATTGTTTCGTTTTAATATTCTCATCAGCAGAGATATGTACACATGAGTAAATCGTACCACTTTAATAAATAAAAAGCTACAGATGACCTGCCAAATGAGATTATGTCCTCATCCCAATAAAAGTCAGGCTCTCTCTTTTACTCTACTAAATGAAAAGCTATTATTCAGAGTTTTACATTATTCTAGTCACATTCCATTTGCACTTATACTCCTTGTGAAGGTGACTTCGACCTGAAATTTCAGCTCACAGAACAAGTTTATTAAATATATCAAACCGTTAACTTCTAACCCCTCTCAGCTCAGTCACTTGAAGGTTCCTTCAGGGATGGAGTGAGTGTAGCGCTTATGTGTTTGTGTCAGTCTTCACATCGCTGAGACATGCAGATACTGCTAGTAAGGGTGACACGTGGGAGCAAACACTAACTTTGTTGCTTTTTCTCTGTCAGTCAGAACATAGCCTCAGAAAGACCCTGCTCCCACGTTCCCTCATGGGGTGTATGACTCTTCACTGGAGAATATCTACTCCTTTCTTTGCGCCACATCACAAAGCCTGTTAAGGTTGCTTCTATGATGGTTTTGATCTCAGCTGGAAAGCAGGTCTCATTGGTATGTAGAATGGGTCAGTTTTCTGCCTGCTTGATTCATATTCTCTGTGGAAATAGCAGGTGAAAGGAATCTACTGAGGCCATCAACGCTGCTTACCCTTATAGTCTGAGTTAGGACGATGGGAGTGAATACCTCAATAAATCTTAGTGGTTTAAGAAGAATGAGCAGGAAATGATCCAGACAGGAAATGGGAAAACACAAGGAGGAAAAAGCAGAGGGCAGCACATGAGATGGAAGAAGGTGGCAGAAAGAACAACAAAGGTGACAAAAATGTAGAAGTGGGAGTCAGGCATCAGAAGGAGATAGGGGGCTTTCATTTGCCCGCTGCCAGTTTGCGCCTTTCTGCACAGCGAGTGATAAAGGACCCAGCCAACAGAGTCCCCTAATCAAGACAACCTTTACCCCAAGCAGATGGACTAAGGTAGGGAGAAAAGAAGGAAAGGGAGGGAAAAGTAGGAGGAAAAGAAAGAGTAGAAAGTGTTATTCGGTCTATCTGAGGATTTATAAGGTGGTTTGTGGTCAGGAGATACAGAAAAGCAGAAGGATTGGGCTATGCAATTGCTACAGGCAAGGTGCTTTGCTGAAATCTGTTGGCTGCTTAACTGGAAAGAGATGCTGGAGTGTTGCTGTGTGTCTGTTTTCACAGAGAGCTGTTGCGAGATGTTTACGACAGCCTAGACACACCCCATTACTAATATTGCTGCTAAATATGGCTGGCTGCGTGTGTGTGGGGATCGGGTGTTTAGATGCGTTTGTGAATGTGTGCTTTTCTTTTGTACATAAGCGCTCAATTCAGGTTCAGTCAAGCAGGACGGAGTGTCTGAGGATGAAAATGAGGATGGCAGAGGACTTTGTGACTAGGACCAAGGCTGTCATTGGGCGGACAGCTCACGTCTGACGGTGGTGATACACAGACACCTTTTGTTCATTTCCGTGTCTGAAATTCCGAAGATCCTGATAAAAACAAGTGAAAACTGCACATTTTAAATATGATTTACAACACACACACACACACACAGACAGAAATGTTCCAAACATCCTGATTACAAATTAAATTCAAAATGAGTTTTTCTAAATTTTCTACATCGGAGTCTTTGTTTTTGAGTAGTTCTTGCTTAACCGACATTGATTTAAGATGGATAAGGTTTATATACATTCATACTGGAAGTTATTTAAAATGAGGGCAAACCAATGGATTTTTTAAATTCAATTTCAATAGAGGTTTTCAGACATAGACCTGAAGAAAGAGGGAGGAACCACACGCTTATAATAAACTCAAATGTAATTTCTGCATAAAGATATATTTTTATCAGGGCAATAACTCAATCTAGTTCTATGCAACAAGTATTTTAATTTCATTAAAATTTTCACTTTTTATTTTACCTCAAATCCATTTTGATTTTTTAAGTCTATAATGACTGGAACATTTTTCATTCTTTTATTTTGGGTGCATTGCTATAAGTTAGGAAAGTTAATCTATTGAAAAATCCATTAAAAATAAAATATTGCATCTAAGTGAATTCAGTAACCAAAGGAAATCAGAGAAGACAATCAGAGTGGCACTTCAGTCATAAAAATCTTGCAAGAGTGAGAACAGACAACCAACTTCCTTCCCTGTTCTAAACTAACAGGCAAATTAAGTTTGTATACGTCTCTCAAAGCAGAAGATGTGATAAAGGAAAAGCATACAAAGTAGACAGTAAGAGATCCTCGTCCTTGGAACAGATACCTAGAGGTGGTCAGCTTGCTGTTGGCATTGAGAGAAAGCAAAACAAACTCATCTCAAAGCAGTCGCTGATAAGAAGCAAATCTTTCAGAGAGACAGTGTGTTCTGGCACAAACGGTACAAATACTTCACAAGGGACATTTTGATGGACAATAACCTGACTTAGCACTCTAAAAAAGTGTGTGATAGCCCGAGGTCTGAAATTCTTTTAAGGCGCCGACCTAAATCTTGATGATGTCACAACAGGTTATCCAATCGGAATGCAAACTAGGGAACAGTGTAGCAAATCTAATATTTCAACTACTACAACACCTACCTTATTAACTTGTAATATTTTGACATCTAATTAAACATGCAAAAATACTTTTATTAGGTCCTTTAAACCGTTTTTGTCATGAGTTCCACCTGTTTGGATTTTCTAATAACTACCTCTTCTGTTTTGCATTTACAGTAGTTTTGTTCTTCTCAGTTCAATTTAATTTTGTGTTTTCCATTTTACAAGGTCTGCCTCCTTAAGATTGATTGTTTTGTTGGTCACAAGCAGCAAGATGAATAGTGCAAAATGATTCAAGTTGGGTATTACTGTATGTTACAACTGATTTAGTAGTAAGCCAACATCATACAATGTGCACAAGTTAACTTATTGTGATATTTAACAAAATATATATGCAATCCACCACACATTTTTTGTCATTGAATAGTCTTATAAGAATAATAAATTTCACAGTGTGAGAAGGTCATAACAGGAACCTAAATCTAAGTCTAAAACTGGAGTCATCATCACTGATGTCCCTTATAATGTGCACCCTTTTTATGTAATGCAAGGCAATTACATTATGATGAATGGTATAAAACGTATAAGCATCGATTTCATAAGGATAGAGTAATTAATTTCTACCATGAAATGAACATCTTTTCTAGTCTTTTTTTTGTTTTTTGTCCCTACTTAACCAGCAAATTTCACAGTTCAGTGTTTCTTAGACAGTCCATGTATGCTCCCAATGGGTTAAAAATGAGTTATCACATTAACTACCTTTCTCTGAGACACTTTCAGCATTTAGCATGTTGAGGTGAGCTAATCTTGTTTCAGTGCAAACAAAGGATCTGGACAATTAGTTTAATTTAGTTTATTTTCATATGAGAGCAAAACACACAATATCAAAGTTTATTTTTACATGGTACTAAAATGAGAAGGAAGGTTACCAAAAGTCTTCGAGGGGCTTAAAAAGTGGTAACTACCATATAAATGTGCAAATCTTTAACTGTCAATATAGCATGAAAATAGATGAAGGGTAACATTTTACAATAACCATCATAACATTACTTTTAAATGCTAAAGAGACCATTTATTAATGATGAACACATAGTTCATTAATGCTTGATAATCAATTATAAACTGGATCTAAACCATTTATTCAAGTTGAATAGATCATATTGTCCTGTCATGTTAGTTTAGCCTTTTGTAGCATTGGCACCTAAATGTGACACATTTCAACTTTATGTTGCAGATCTTTTAGACATACCAGAAACATTTGTGTGGTATTTTTCCATCTTAGAGTGTACCATGACGTGCAGGAAGTTGATGCTGGAACACAGCAGTGTAGCAATATATTTTTGTTGTGTCAGTTTATGTCAATATCTATCAACTCAATGATTTTTAAGTGTTTTCTGTGTTTATTTGGATAAAGTACTTGGATTAGTGAGAATCGAGCAACAGGTTTACTCCCCACTAGTTTACCTTTTCTGTATTATGTACAAAATGGGTAAATGTACATCTAGTATTTAAGAAATAATAAAGATAAAAAATAATTAATTAAAAATAAAAATACCTCAACAGAATTTACTTAGGAAAAAAAGGAAAGACACTGATAATAAAGGGACTTAAGAACAAGTCCGAAAATTATTTACAATGATTGGGAAAGTAAAAGTAGGAAGGATATTTCTACATGATAGGAAGCAAGCCAGATTGTCTGTAATTTGTTGTGTAATTTGTCAAAAACCTACTTTAGCCCAAGGAAACATGGTATTCACACAGCATGGTGCATAAGAATTCAACATAACACCAAACCAATCATGTAGTTACATTTATTTACACTCATGCTTTCTCCTTGGAAAAACTAAAAGTGTCTTCTGTGAGAACACAATGAAATGTGTCCGCTCTGTTTTAGAGAGAGAGGGAAAAAAAATCTAAAGTGCAATGTGTCAAAAAAAACCTTTCAAGCAGAACAAAATTTACCTGCACTTTACTACTGATAATGTAGAATGCTTTAGCGGTAAACTGGATTTATCAGCTTTAGGGACAATATTTAGAAAGAAATGTAGCAATAAAAGTAATTTCCTCACCTCTCTTAAAATATGAAAGAAATAAAATGTATGTTTTGAAAGAGGAATCCTCAAAAAGATCTTGACAAACAACAATATGGTACGTTATCGACACGGACTAGTAAGGATTGTGGAACCACGACAGACAGGCGGCAGTTCTTCTTATCTTGTTCACACGTCAGTTTTACATAAACATTCTGTAATGTTAAACTCTGGTCATATTTTGATTTGTAGCGAGTAAAAATGTCTCAGATTTTAAAATAAAAACGTAAAATATAGAACTGCAAAATATATTTGTTGCCTCTATTGAATGCAACGGAAATAAAAAAAAGTCACAATATTACTCAACAGAGTGCTGAGGTCTGTACTACTGTACACTACTACTGTACAGACCTCTGTCAATGCGCTTTAATGAATAGTTATAGCATAGTTATAAAATTCTTCAAAAGATCTGCATGAATACAGGTAAAAATACCCCGTATATAAATTCATCTAAAATCTTATGTATTCCCAGATTTTAACCCAGTTTCATAAAAAAAAAAATTATTTACAGGATAATTCTTTTAGATACATTTCATTTGTATTTTCTAAATTTTTTTTGCATTCCCTTGCTTTATGTTTCTAGTTTGAAGATCATGGATGAATAAAGGTCACCCACATGAAGGTCACTCTCAATACACTGCAGTCAGCCAGAGCATTAAAACTGACAGATAAAGTGAATTACATCTATTATTTTGTTATAATGGCCTCTATCAAGGATTGGAAAGATTTGAGGCATCAGTCGAACGGTGGGTTCTTTAGTAATAACCTGGGGGGTAGGGATCTAAAACATAACGATCTGAGCATTTGGAAAAACTAAACCTAAAATGTTTGTCAATTAAGTCAAGGTATTTAAAATAGAGACTCTTAAGAAAGTTGGATCTAGATTATTTTCTTTTGCATTGAATTTCTTTTTCAATTTTACATTTTAGACAGTCCATATTGATGAATTCCTAACCTTTGCTATATTCTGTTGCTACATGACTATTTGGGTTTTTGCCAAATTAATTATTTTCTCTGAGCTCATTATTGCATGAGAGGTGTTTTCCAGTTTAGCTTGTTATTTTGTGTTTAGCGCCGTAATTTGATTTACTGTTATTTGTACATTTATAGTCATTTCCTGTTGTATTTCTGGTTCATACTTCCACTCATGGATTTCTTTGTGCTCCTGCTTAGCTCTGTTCATGTTATATTTTCTTTATTCTTAAGCTGCCCTGCTTTAACTCTGCTTCAGCTATCCCTCGTTTCATTTAATTAGCTTCTCATGTGTATTGCCATTTTCCACCTTTGCCTCCGTATTTAAACTCACTAGTTGACATTGGTCTCTGCTGAGTTCTTCTATGATGGATTTTGATTTTACTGTGTTGTATGGTGTACATTTTAGTACACCATACAGCATATAAAAACTGTCAGGGCTCAGAAAAACATTATTTCAAAAATAAACCTGTCATTTCTCAGGTCTTAGGAATAAATCAGATCTTTGGTTTTAGAAAACTTAGATTTAGACCACTTTTTTCATCCCACCGGAGGCAATTCATTTGAGCAGTACACAAGACAAACAAACCAAAATACACATGCAAAATGTGACAGGGAGCTTAAGGACCAATTAGTAATAATTAAAAACACAGAAAGACAGTAAAAAGATTACCCAGTTACCTTTGAATAAAAAATAAAAATGTAAAAGAATTTAAAACTATGAAGCTCTTTTTTATTATTTCAGTGAAATCTTGATCAACAAAGCAGATATTTGAGTTTAACAAAGCAATATCCAGCATCCCTCCATTTCCCATGAATTGTCACGGATCAAAGCAAATTTGTAAAGGTAGGACTTGATTGAAAATTTATATAAACTTTCTATGACATAAAATAAAATTTAAAGATGTTTATTTTAGGTCATGTCAAACAGGTTAATTTGGCGTCTACATGCAGAGATTTTGTATAAACTGAGCTGCAGTGAGCCATTGAAGCCAAGACATTCAACTGGATCTCATTTTGACACACAGAACCACCTACCTCTTCCTGCAGAATTAGCGCACCCAGCCTTACCGCAAAAATGGTCCAAAACTTGCTGTCAACCAGATGCTACTGTTATCTGCATGTTCATGTTGCTATCATACTGAATTAGAATGCATGAAGAGCAAAACAGACATCATGTAATTAAAATGTATGCTTGATGTCTCAACCAAGCAGGGTTACATTCATAAGCCAGAGAGAGAGAGAGAGAGAGAGAGGGGCTTTTTTTTTGCTGTTTAAATTGTAAATGTTGTGAGAAACAGTTTCATGGTTTCATGTAGCTGTTAATTTCATCTGCAGCAACAACTCAAATTTGATGGAAATGGTTGAATTTAGAGCAGTTTGATGCTGATTTCTGTGGATAATGTTTCATTCAACGGACAAGTACAAAGAGTCATGATTATCATGATTATCAGTATGCTGTACAGTCCCATCATTTTGTTCCATATTTATTTATCTCATGCACTAAAATGAGTCTGATTTTAACGAGAGTGGGAGAAGCATCACAGACTTTGTTTATGCCTCTCAAAATAGCAATACATGCAGGTGCTCTGTTTCCATTTCATGTCATAGACATATTTTAGAGTATCCACTACATAATTATGAACCGTTCCATGTTAGCAGCTTCTGAAATGCATCAGCAGCTGTTTGCTATTATCCCCTTTAGTCAAAGCCCCACTTATCTCTCATATGGAGGGACAGTAAATAAGTAAGAGGGAATTTCAAATTAGGAAGATTTAAAGCTCAAAGATCTCAGCATGTTGGAAAATCAAGATATAAAGTAAACCTAATTGACATAAAGAAAGGAATTATTGTGTGATAGCATTCTGAATTCATCATGCAGTTGGTAGAATAACTTTCTGACTTTTGATTGCTTTGAAAAAATAACTGTTGGTGTGTTTTTACACATGTAATCACAGTAATTATTATAGTTATGGTTTTGAAAATAAAAAATAAAAAAACTGTCCCAACTTTTAACCCAACTTGTGTCAAACTTGTGTTATGATGCTGCATATAGTGTGAAGGTAGAGAGCATGACCCATATACTGGCTCTCGCAGGTTGGAGACCCGATCCTGCTGACCTTTGCCAAAATTTCTCTCCCCTTTCTTGTAATCCACTTTCCTGTATACATACTTTCAAAAATAACAAAATAAAAGCCACTAGAGTCTAAAAAAAACAAAACAAAAAACATGGGTTTATCCAGGTCTGAGTTTAGTAAACCCAACTTGATTTTGTTATGGGTTAGAAACAGTAGATGGAGTGAGATGTCAACCCAAAAAATTGGTCAATTTGATTGACACATATTGTTAACCCTGTGAAAGGAATAATCTATAACCTGGAAAATAAAAAATTTAACAATTGGGTTCAGAAATAATTATAATAAAACTAATATTTTAACTCATATTTAAATATTTTAAGATAAAATCAATGATCCGCCATCTTGAAAATAACCTTACAAAAATAATTGAACTTGGATAAAGAATTAATTTGAATTACAAAATACTTTATAAAACTACAATATTTTAAACCAAAGCTATACTATACTGCTCAAAGCTAACCCATCCAAATTCTTGATTTTATAAAGCATTACAGGTGTATAAAATGCCAGGAAATGAGACTGCTGTTACAAACATTTGTGAAAGAATCAGCTCAATGAATTCCTGCGTGGAACTGTGATAGGATGCCACCTGTGCTAAAAATTCAGTCACTTCTAAATATTCCTCAGTCAACTGTCAGGTTTATCATAAGAAAATTAAACTAATTTGGAAAACTTGAAACTCAGCCGCCAAGTGGTAGGCCATAAACAGCCAGAGGGGGTCAGTGGATGCTGAAGAACATACTGCGAAGAGATTTCCATCTTTCTGCAGAGTTAATCAGTATATAAGTCCAAACTTCATGTGGCCTTCAGATTAGCTCAAGAACAGTGCGCAGAGAGCTTCATGGAATGGGTTCCCATGGTTAAGATGCTGCATCCAAGCCCTACATCACCAAGTGCAACGCAAAACTTTTGCAAATGCAGTGGAGTAAAGCATGCAATCACTGGACTCCAGGGAAGTGGATATGAGTTCACACTCTTCATCTGGAAATCTGATCCGTACTTGCTGACTGCACTGTGTCAGTATTGTATTGTAAGTTTGGTGGAGGGCGTTATGGTGTGGGTTTTTTCTTTCAGGAGCTGGGCTTGGCCGATTAGTTCCAGTGAAAGGAACTCTGAATGCTTCAGCATACCAAGACATTTTGCTGCAAACTTTGTAAGACATAACCTAAGTATAAGAGAAGGAATAACTAACTAAAACTAGACCAACAATTAAAAAATGATATAGATCTTGACAATACAGAATAACATAAAATAAAGCATAACTTAGAACCCAAAATGAAAATTTACATGGAACCAAAAAGTCCAGAATGGCAGATCATGACATTAAGCTCATATGTGAGTCAAGGCAGGTATTGGCAATATAATGTACAGCAGCTCAGATAACCAATAACAGTTTTGCTCAAAGTATACATACCCTGGTGGATATTTTTTTAGTGATCCTGTGACATTTCTGTTTACTGGTTAATTGAAATGTATAAAACAATAAAAAAAAAAATTCCAAGGTACAGTGCTTTAACTCTTGACTCTTTAACTCTGCTCAGGTTGAAAAAAACAACTACCAGGAAAATTATGAGTGGATACAAAGAAAAAGCTACAATAATCTTGGCTATAAAAAAAGAAAGGGCTCTCAGAAAAAAGTAGTGTGTTTTTTGTATTTTTGATCCATTATAAGGAGGTACTGAAGAAAAATTGGCTGCAAGGTCAAGTTGCCCAAAGAAAGTCACAACTACATAAATGCCACAAAGTATGCTGCTCATAATACGACAAACAGCACAAAGACAAGCCTTAGCAGTTTCTTAGTAAAGTCCTTAGCAGTGATGAGGCTAAAACTTTTTGACCAAACCATAGATGTTCTACTTGGAGAGGAGTCAACAATGCTACTGTTGAAAAGTATACTGTTCCGACTTTAAAACATGGAGGTATATCATTAATTTTGGGTGGATGTAGGACAACTATCCAAAACCCAAATTCATTGGCTACAGCAGAACAGAGCAAAGTTCTGGAGTAGCCATCTCAGTCTAGACCTGGGTCCCTGAGCCACTCTGGAAGGATCTCAGACATGCAGTTCATTTGATAATAAAAATGTCAAAGAAAAAAATAACTGTGCCAAATGAATGTTAGATTATGAGATCAACTGTATCTGGGGGGGGAAATAAAACTGAAAAGTTTAAAAAAAGGATGGTAGTAATAAAAGAAGAAAATGAAGAGTCATTCAATGATCTCATTTATTCATTTTTGCATAGATCCAGGTTTATTAGATTGATTTTTTTTTGTAGAGCTGTAAAAATAAATGATTTAGATTTTCCAAGATGATATTTTTACAATAGGTATAATTTATTTAGCTGCACTTTATAAAATCAAAAGTTGTAAACCTAAAAAAGATCGTACAAAATGATGGTATGATAAAATGGTACGACATTCTACATTTGTTTTGAAACTGCGTGGAAGCTATATCAAAATCTTTTAATGAGTCATTTAAGTTTTTTAATGGTTGGAATAAAAAATACTCCTTTAATTGACTTTATATGAAAGGTCCTGATCCCAGATAATTGGATTTTCACTCTCAAATTCAGTGGCAGACCACATCGTTGTGCACCAAGAAGATATTTTACTTCACCTGTTTTTTACTTGATATTACAATTAAATAGAAACCAGTTCCGCTTTCATAAAAAAAAAAAAAAACATTAGCTCAGCTTTAAGATCAGTTCCCTTAATTTACAATATGTTCATTTAACGATTAACTATGTTGATATTCAAAATTTAGCTGACTTACAGAAAAAAAAATAAAAAACGTTTCTATGGAATAAAAAAACCTGTTTATCCTGCATGCTAGCAGGATAAAGTGATGTTATGTCAAAATAACATTGTTTTCTAGATGGTGCTGAAAACTAGCAAAGCATTAAGTCATTAGATAAGTCAAAGCAATTATCCAGCAGTTTTCTATTTGTGTGTTCCTACAAGGATTTTTATATAATGTTTTGTGAAAGCCTAAGGAATACGTAGGGGCTTAAGCTCCTCCACCACTGCTTATTTAGTCATGCATATCAGCATTTTTAAATCTTCGTGTTATATGGTTTTAACCAATGGGTGATTTTGTGAAATACCAAGCCCTGTCATGTCTTTGAAGTATTTTGTTTGTTTTTTTGGGTTTTTTTTTTTATCTGTGTTCTTGTTTTGAATAATTAATGTATTGTTTCTGTGTTGCTCTTCTCATTTCATCTACTGTAAAGGATGCTGATGCTCATGATTGCCCCCAATGGCTCAGATCAATAAAAGCTGAAGGAATTGTACAGTTTTGAAAAGCATCAGATTTACCTGAGGTTTAAAGCGTAAGTTTTCTTAGCATAGCATAGAGAAAGATTAGGCAATTTGCATTAAATCTAGAGTATCTTATTTTCTGTAGACTGTAGCTGCATGAACCGCTTCCTCACCCCTTTTTCTCCTCCAACAATACGGAGGCCGTCATGCTAGAAAATGGCTTCTGCAAGATTCGCATCACCTTTTTTGTCAGGTTATGATGAGGTTTATTTACATAGATCATTTTATAAGTAGTATTTTATCAGTCTGTGTAAGTTATATACTGTATATAGGCCTAAGAAATGCAGGATTATTAAAATGCTTCTGTGAGTTGCCTAGCATAGTGATATAAATAGACAAGTTATTGTAATTATTTAGTTTGATAGCGTGATTGTGTTGGTTGGAAGAATATATTTTCCCCATTTACGGAGTCCGTGTCTTGACTGTGGAATTTAAAGGTATAGTGGAGGATTTTCACAAATTTTTGAAAAGATCCGTCCTCTCTGCTTTTTTAGAAACGTTTACATGCACAACCCTGTACCCACTCCCGAGAGGGAACGCCTATTAAACACGTTTGTTTAAAAGTTGCTGGTTGCATCGCTCATACAAGCTTACTTTCTAAAAGAAGATTTGCAATTTTTACACTACGTCAGACTCACCACGGGTAAGTGAAAATGGGCATGCGCACTTAGTACTGCCTTATGTAAACATATCACCAGAATGATTTACAATTAGGAGGACCACTTATTTTGATGATCCACACTGCTAAAGAACATCATCCACTATACCTTTAAGTAAATGCTTCAGGGCTTTGGGCTTTAGACGAACTAAACCCATCTCTGGGAGAGATTCAAAACAAAAGACAAGTGCATTTATACTTGCATTTGCCTGTCTAAATAAAGGTACTACAAAATGCAGATGGAGATAAACTAATGGCAGATAAAACCCTGTCGCCCGGAAGCAGAAGAAAGATGAGGCAGACATATGGACACAGCTGAGAGGACCTGAGGACTGTACAAAACATAAGTTTGAAGCAGATAGAGAACAAAAGCAAAGGAATGAGGGCAACCCGACTGGTAGCAATACCAAAAGAGAAATGACCTCAGTGCCGGAAGAAGGAATAATAAAATGATGGCATAAAATAGGAAGAATAAACAGAGATAGAAAATGGGAATATAAGGAAGAAGCACAGACACTCTTTGTCATGTAGCAAGTAGAGTGTGACAGTTGGGTGAACCTTTGCTATTCTCCTTTTTTGTCCACGACCCCCATCAGACTCACACACCTTGACAGTCCCATAGTGCACAAACACACACAGACCAACAAACAGCTGCCAAGCCTGAGAAAACCCCGCAAAGCTAAAAAAAAAACAAAAGAAAAAAAGGAAAGGTTGGCACCACCGCATCTTTCACTGCAGTACAGATTAAATGAAACAAACAACCCCAGGGGAGCTTGTAATTCTCAGAGTCTTTTGATTGAAAGCTAAAGAACAGATTTCTCTTTCGTTTTATAGTTACAGAATGCTATAATGTAACTTAAACATTTTTTTAGTTGTTATGTGAATGAGATTACGAATCAACTCTCATGAAAATCTTACAGCAGAAAATCAAGCGATATATTAAAGCAATAAAGATTTGTGACAAAGTACTTAATTAAAAACATAATGGTTGTAAAACCTTTGAAGCGCTGCATGCTGTTGGTTATTTTTTAGTTTTTACTTGTCTTGTATTTATTCATGCTGCTGCATTTTTATCACACTCAGAAAAATAAGACAGACATAACAGTGTCTACACACCATGCTGATTTAATGAGCCATGTAGTGATTTCATTTACTCACAGCATTTGTCTTGGTGTTTTAGACATATTACAGCCTTATTTCATGAAATGTTCTCATGCATAAACATAACTCAAATACTTTTTAGATTTTTATTTATATTTACACAAACATTATTTGATAAGTACCACTTTGTAAAAGTACTGATGCATATTTTTGACAATCCATCATTTTTAAACTCTTGTTTGCATTAGAATTATCCAACAGTCTGAGCTCATCTTCTCCTCTGGAGAAATAGGTTTCAGATCAACCAACTTGGATTCATTTAAAGGAACTTCCAAAAGTTTTCTAGTTGAACTAAATCAGGATATTTTATAATTTCCAAAAGCTGTTCCTAAAGTTTTCTTGGCACAGTAGTTTGCTGAACTTCATTCTAACAAAGTTTGTATTTCTAACCCAGGTGGAAATCATTAACCTGATAATATATATTTTTGCAACTCATGAAGCACAGAAATATTTTAGATTAACTTCAATGACTCCCCATTACTAAGGAGTGGTTCAATTTGCAGGTTTTCTAAGCCATAACAAGGCTTCGCTGGGCTACTCTATAAAGCCTGGATCTCAACGCTAATCCAGACATTTTAATTTAAGAAAGCTTCCTGGATGAGAAAGGAAAGGTCTTCAAACTTGGAAAACAAAATCTAGTGGTTTATTTCTTAACTTTAAAAACCTTTTTTGGAATGACTATGAGCTGGATGACTTAGAATCTTCACCAGCATTTTAAATTAACCATTCGAATGTCAAGTCTTAAAAATCAAAGTCATCTATAATATAACATCTTGGCCTTATCAGAGTTTCTGCATGGATGACTATTCACCACCACTATCCCTTTAAACTTGGATAGCTTTATCGTTTGTTTTTTTTTTCAAGATCTCGCTGTTTTCAGAAATGCAAGGCTGTCATTAGCATGTTGTGTCTCTTTCACAATTAATTTTCTGTATTTCTATATCTATTTCTTTCCCCAGTGGAATCACAGTCAATATACAGTCAGTTAGATATTTATATCAACAGACTGATGTGCACAATGCACAATGACATAAGAAAGAGCACAAAAAACACTTATTAGGAGTGTAGTTAATTCAGGGCCCCCACCTGAGTTGATTAAAAACAAATGCCTCAATGAAAAAATTAGTCAGGTTTTATATCCAAAAGCTGCATGAGGTATTTTATTTTATGTAATCATATTTTCTGTTTTTTTTTGTTTTGTTTTTTTACCCTCAGGCTGAGAGTCATTCTCTTGTTTTTTGGTAAATTTCCAACAGGCAATCATGTTCATTATTGTGAGGAATAGATGAATGTAACCGTTCTACCATAAAGTTAGTACACTGCTCGCTGATGGCACTGAAAATGCTGTTGCTGTAATGTTCCTGCTCAGCCTCAGCTGAATATGTGCTACAAAATCCATTTATCCACATGTCCAGAATGTTATATGGATACAAATTATGTAGCAACATACTCCCTAGCTGTTGTTTTGTAGGTTGCACTCTCTGTCACTTACTAGTAATGCTGAACATATTCAACAATTTATAACAAGAATTTTTGTAGAGTTTGTGCCATTAGTGGCCATTATTTACAGTGCTTCAGACATAAGATACATAAAGAGAGAAGCAAAGGGAGCTGCAACAAGGTTCCTCAGGTAGGTTATGAAACTCCAAACATCTCTATTAATGATTTATAGACTTCATTTGAGGCATACATACTTCCTCTAGAACATGCTCTACTTATAAAAATGTTTTCATTCTTATAAAATCTTATGAAATATATTGCAAAAACAGTTTTTAGTGATTCATCAGTCACGATTTATAAATCAAATTGAATTGCAAGATGAAGGAGGAAGAAAAAGGAAAGAACTTTGTAGAACATACTGTACCTGATTTTAAGAAGGTCTGTGCGTTTCTAAAATGTGTGCTGAGCAGATTCTTAAAGAAGGTTTGCAGGGTTGTCGGTTCAATCCCCGGCTCTGGCTTTCAATGTTGTTGTGTCCTTGGGAAAGACACCTTCCCACATTTCCTCTTGTGGTGAGAGGAACCAGTGGCGCCTGTGTACGGCAACCTAGCTTCTGTCAGAGTGTGTTTCCATTAGCTTTTTCTATAATACTTTGCATCCAACTAAAATTCGCATTTTAGTTGGATGGAAACATGTCTAGTTCACCTGTTTGTGCATGAATGTGTGAATGTAGTATAAAGTTCTTTGGTCAAGTCTCCTGGCCCAAAAAAAGCATTATGTAGTACAGCCTATTTGCCATTTTCACATCTGAAAATCAGGTGCAAGTCAGGATATCAGCAATAGTTACCTGTATGAGTGATTTTTTTTTTTCTCCTCAAAGTTTCTTAATCGGCTCTGCATGAAGCGGTAATATCTGACCACATTACAATGGATTTACCGTGTTTTGCATTATATCGGGTCAAACCACATTTAAGAGGATAAATCCAGCTCTCTAGAGAGTAATCTGCTATAAATTATACTGTTTGTTTGTCGAGATTTCTCAGGAAGTGTAGTCCTTCCAACACCATGAAAAGTGGCATTTTCAGGAGTTATTGGCACGTAACATTGCTGTGGACGTTAAGATCAATAGCTATTAACAGCAGTTAGGTGAGGTTAATGGTAGAAAGCAATGTTTGCTGGAGGATATATGATAGAATTTTATTATGTATGCAAAGAGAAACAATGTGAACTTCTATGTAGTATTTCTAGAGCTTAAGAAAGATTCAGATTCAGGACTTGTATTGTTACTAAAACACAGATACAGATCCCTCGCTTTTTAAAATGTATTTAAAAAAGCCGTAGATGAAAGTTTATATGGATGAAGTTTTTGGAACATCTGTTTTGCCTGAATCAGACAAGCGACTGTTGGTTAAGAACTGGATACGGAAATTAGTACCAGGAATAATATTGTGTTTCTCACAAAAGTCAAAGAATATTTAGAATGCTTCACTTAGTCTTAACAAAAGGACAAAGAAGAACATTTTCTTCAATCTCACACATAGAAGATTGCAGAAATCTATGCGTCTGTTTGTATAGATACAAATTAGAGGAAATGAAAGACCCCGTGCTAATATTTATGTCTTTTGTTCTGATTCTTTTGGTCCTGAGAAAAGAATTCTCTCTTTACATTGATATTTAGATCAGTTACTTTCATGCTGCAAAATACTTTACAAGTATTAGAATATGAAAGGATAGAAATGTAAATTAATGTGGCTAACTATTTGATCCTAACAATGATAGACGTATTGACACAAACAGTGAACAGGCCAATCACATGACAGAAACTCAATGCATGTAGGCATCTGAACATGATGAAGATGAAATCTGAACTAGCAATCAGAAAGGACGAACGATGCGTAATTGCATAATTGGTGTTTACAGATGTTCTGATCCCACGATTATTTTTATATCATCACTACCTCAAGGTTTTTAGAGAGAGGTCTGAAAAAGGAGAAAAGATGCGCAGAGAAGTTGGTTGGGGTTAACATGTGCTTAACTGTTTTCCAACAAGAACAAAAAAGTTTGCTTGCCCCCTTTTGCATACAAATAAACTTCATTCAGCCTAGATTTCTTTGTTAAATATGTTCTTTATTATTTTGATGCAAATTCTAGCCCAAACTGTTGCATTTTAATGAGCTTTAGGTGAAAAAGATTGAAAATACCTAGGATGTGTTATTTCTGTGATAATAAGAAGAAACAGAAGCATTTAGTGAAAGCTTGGTTCGGTGGAAACATTCCTACCATTTCCCACAGCTGTCAGGCTCCTGAACGCCTCCTGACACCAACCATTAGAACAGTACACCCCCCCAAAACACAGTAAAATAGCTTATGGACGGTCCTCACACACACATCCATGGAACCAACACCAGTTACTATGCAACTACAGTATACAACTCTAGCTGTATATAATCTGAAAATATTTTTTTCTGTTATTATCTGTCATTATTTATACTATATTATAAACCCACTAATATCTATATCCTAATGTTCCTGTATAATCTGTATATAGTTTTCATATAATAATTTATTTTATACCCTGTTACAATCACTCTGTGCTTATATATAACATTTATAGTCAATATATACATAGTCTCTGTGCAGATGTAAATAAATATTTATATCCTGTATAGCACTTCTGGATAGATGCAAACTACATTTCGTTGCGTTTTACGTGTGACAATGTAATGACAGTAAAGTTTAATTCTAATTCTAAAATTCAGATAGTGTTAAAAATAAATTTGATTTGAAAAATAGATTTGGCTATTCAGACTGATGGTGATGGTGTAATTGTGTGGGGAAGATTTTCTTGTGTCCCTCAGTACCAGGGGGGAAATTGTTTAAATGCTGCAGCCTATTTAAATATCAGTACTGACCCTGTCCATCCCCTAAATAGTTTATTGAACACAACAATAAATTACTGCAATTGCCTCAACCGTCACCAGATCTTTATCCAACAGAGCAGCTTTAGGATATTGTGGAACAGAAGATTTCTATCATGAATGTGCAGCGTGTGATGCTGGTATTTAATTTTGAAGAAAAATATCAGGGAGATATTATTTAAAACCTTGTTGAACTGATGGCAAGAGAAATGAAGGCAGTCCTGAAGCCAAGCCAGAATGGTGTCCAATAAGTGAAATGTACCCAATAAAGTGGCTACTTACTGTAAATCACAGCTGTTGCTTATAACGAGCACTAGATCTTGTGTTTCTCTTCTGTTGTCTCTTTGCACTGCATATTCACCCTACTTGGGTTAAAGAAAATGGTTGAGTCTAATTTAAAGTGAAGCCTGCAAACTAAAGTTGCATATTTCCAGAGGGCATCTGCTGTTTGGCTATATGAAAGTGGCCAACTATTTTCCACAAAGTTTGTTAGCCCCATTCCTCCAGCACAGCTAAAGTTTTGAGTTACTGCATTGAGGCAACATGTATTTACATCCATGTCTATGTCTACTTGCAGGCTATGGCATAGGCCTTCCCCAGGGCTCTCCTCTGACCCGTAATGTGTCAGAGTTTGTGAGTCGCTACAAGTCTGACGGCTTTATGGACATGCTGCATGATAAATGGTATAAGGTTGTACCCTGCGGAAAGAGAGTCTTTGCAGTCACCGAGGTAAGTCATCAGTGGGAGTGTTCACATGGTGAACGTGTATTGTGTACAAAGCAAAGCCTTCTGCTGCTGTACTTCTATAAATGAGTCCCCCTTTTAGGATGGAGACGAGATTGACTGCCAGCTAAAGCACATGTGCACAAAGATGCACACATAAAGCAGTAACATTAATTAAATTCTGTTCCATGCACCTACCTTAACCAGAGTTTCATGCACAAACCAAGTGTCCGCATCCATTTCAACTTTCTTGAGTGTGATTGAAGAGTACATAAAGTTCTCTGCGTTCCCTTCTCCTTTCAGTTTTTTTTAAGAGTGAAAATCCCTAGACACAACCCTCTGTCTGTCTCTATCTCATTTCTGCAAAATGAGAAGCAATCCAACTCCCTTTGGCCATCCTTTTAAAAAAAAAAAAAAAAATCCTACTTCAAAGTTGAAATATGGTAACAAAACGCAATTATGCAACCTTAACTTCACCCCGCACCAGAAATGTATTAGTCCTCATCCCATTTAAGGCTTGGATAGCTGGCTACTCTGAAACAATGTGAGCATTAGTGCAAACTTGGCCCCCTGGATCAGGAGCAAAAGGAGGTCAATGTAGATGTTGATGAATTTGTTGAGTCAGCATGGGGCTAATTGCCATCAGAGGCGGCGATGAAATGAGTTGGGTGAGAGAAACATAATTATAGGGTACTGGAAGAGATCCCCACCAGCTCTGCCACTTTCTCCAGTGGATGAATGTTGCTTGAGAAAGGGTTGTTGGCAAACAGAAAGGAAACAGTGTTTTCTTATTCAACTGTTTTCCCCTTTTTGTTGTCTCTCTCTTCTAACTGCTGTTTATTTGTATTACCCTTACTTGAACCTCCCATTTCTCCCCTTGTCTGTCTTCCCTCTCCTCCCCTTGCATGTTTTGTTACACTTTATTAATACTCTTATGGGCTTACACAGCCACACTACAACGGCAGAATATCAATTGCATAGTCACATGCAGTTGCCTTAATGGTAATTACTTTAAGAATAAATAAAAAAGCTTTGCATTTGATTCTCTGTCGGCTTTCAGATCCACCAATTTCTGATAATCCCTCATCTTCCTCTCTTTGTCAGACTCTACAGATGGGGATCCAGCATTTTTCAGGTCTGTTTGTGTTGCTGTGCATGGGAGTCGGGGGAGCTCTGCTGACCTTGGCAGGTGAACACACCTTCTATCACCTGGTGGTCCCCCGCCTCCGACGCTCAAACACCCTGCAGTACTGGCTGCACACCAGCCAGGTGGGTGAACACATGTTTGGATATGCATGCATGCTCCCTCTGTCACATCTCGCATACAGGAAAGAACATTTTCTGCAAAGATGTGTGTTTTTTATCTTAATGTTAGTCTCTGGTGTTCATGCACTCCAGCTGCTCTTTCGTAAAATTCCTACCTGCATCACTTGAAGATAACCTGCGCCCTCTTCTGTTACAAACTTTTAATAACACTTACTTGAGACCATTATAGATGCAATTTAGTTATTGTGGAAAGATATAGCCCGACCTCTTAATGTTATGTTAATTACATTAATTAATGAAAAGAGCTTGTTGATTACATAATTAAGTTTTAATGTTGCCTATAAATTAATAAGTTAATTTAAACTTTTTAAATTATGCACGTTTCCGATAAGCGATGTTTTATGCTCTGGTTCATGACCTTCTGTTATACATCTATGTCTTTGACGGTTAAGTAGTTTTTATCTGACACTAATGGTTTCTGTAAATACAAAACAAGACTCCAGTCTTAATATAACATGCTGTATATGAGAATCTGTGAGTTTTGCAACAACGCTGAAATAACAAATGAATAACAGTGCAGAATTTAAAGGTCATGCGAAGTTTCTCTTTTTATGCAACTCTAGTCAATACTAAATGAGAACCCTGTGGCAGCTTTTGGAGTGAATAATGGAACCAGCCGTCTGAATATTAAGACTGCTGGTATATGTTTGCTACATTTTTCTAAAAGGGCACCTACTTCTGGGAAGCCTTCTACAGCATCCAACACAGGGCTTTAATAAGGAAAGGTTTCTCTGTAATGGCTAAAGTTCTGGTCAGAAGTTTACAAAAACTCATCATGGTCAAAAATTTCATGAAATTACATTTTTGGAGGAATAAATTCTTTGTTTCTCATTTTTTGGTTAATTGAACCTTAGCGAGTTGCACCCTGACCATGCTTTATTTCTGTAATGATCAACAATAGCCTGGAATGTTTCTGTTTGAATACTTAAGCACTGTTCTTTTGAGAATAATTGGATACCATTGGAAGTATTACTTCCATCTCAGGTACCCAGATTGAGTTTGGTGACTTCAATCTGATTTATCAGACAGTTCCTGTGTGTTTTGAAACACAGCCCAGTGAGAACACCTTATTGTGTTCAAGTTTTAACTAGCCAGCTGTTAATTTAAAAATAGGCCTGGGTTGATATTTTTGGGTTGGTCAAAATCCCAACCAGTTTATTCTTTAGTTTATAGGTTTAGTAATGAGTTCAAACCAGATAATCCAAGTCAGAACTATTTTAAATAAAAAAGCAGCCTAAAAGTGACAAAGTAACAGACCTTAGAGGAATAGTACACCCAAAACATGATTAGCCTTCATTTTCTACTCACCCCCATGCTGAACAACACTCTGGAGTACTTTTTTGATATCTCAAATGCATCTGGAGATCTGGGAGGCTTCTTGCTGTCTGCTGACATT